>NW_027314765.1:600000-824338 GCF_023375885.2 Dermacentor andersoni
CGATCACAGTCAGTGCATGTCAACAATCGCACCTCCGCGCCCCTCCCTGTAACTTCTGGCGTCCCACAAGGTAGCGTTCTAGGGCCCTTACTTTTTCTTATTTATATTAAAGACCTTCCCCTAATGTTTCCTCTCAAATCCGTATGTTCGCTGACGATTGTGTCATTTACCGCACAATTACTAATGACTCTGACCACGGTATTTTACAAAATGACCTTAACAAAGTGCAAGGCTGGTGCAACGACTGGTTAATGACCCTTAACGCCAATAAATGTAAAGTAATGTGTTTCACTCGCCGCCATCAGCCCTTATACTCACCGTATAATATTACTAAGACTACCTTAGAAAAAGTGGACGCATTTAAATACCTCGGCTTCACCCTTTCATACGATTTTGACTGGTCTGCTCATGTAACGCGCATTACTGCATCCGCTAACCAAACACTGGGATTCCGAAAACGCCATCTGCGTCATGCACCGCAACACGTCAAACTACTAGCATTCAAGACTCTCGTACGTCCAAAAATTGAATACGCATCCCCCATCTGGTCACCACATCAAACTTACCTTATCAATGCACTTGAAAGAATTCAGAATCGTGCGGCAAGATTCATTCATTCTTCGTATTCTTATAACACTAGCGTATCACTACTTAAAACACAGTCCGCCTTAAACACGCTATCATCCCGTCGTCGCATTGATTCGTTAATCCTCTTTCACAAGTTCTATTACAGTTCGCTTCATCATGCACCATATGTGCTGGCCCCACCCCATCGCCATTCCCTGCGTACAGGGCATTCCTTGCAAGTAACCTGTCCACGCAGCCGAACTACAACCTTGTCTGCATCCTTCTTTTACGATCATCAAGCGACTGGAACGGCCTGCCCCATCACATAACCGAAATCACCTGTTCAACGACGTTTTCTGATAAGCTTAATACTAATATTCTTCATTGAACTCATGTGGCCACCAATTAAAATGCACATTTGTAAACCCCACCCCTTATGTAATACCCCCATTGAGGGGTCTTTAAGGAAATAAAAGTGAAGTGAAGTGTGAACCGATGAAGCTAGCTTCTCCTCTAATGGCCAAGTGAACATCCTCAACGCTCACTATTATAGCGACGAAAACCCTCAAGGGGTTTCGAAGTCATATCAGCAATATCAACGGTCGGGTAACGAGTGCTGGGGAACTTACGGTGGCACTATCACTGGCACCTCCTTTATTTGATAACGTGCTGATGGTTGAAAGATACGTCAACCACATCCTTCATGGTGCGCTTTAAGATTTTCTTTGTGAAGTTCCACTGGCTAGGTTCGAGGATATTTTGTATCAGCAAGGTGGTGCTCCCGCGCATGGCAGCAGCCAAGCTTGCCAATGGCTGCATGAAGTATTCCCACAGCAGTGGATTGAAAGGCATGGACCCATTGCTTGGCCGGCACGGTCACCAGATTTAATTGCATTCGATTTCTTTCTCTAGGGCTACGTCATGTATCAAGTGTAAAAGACGCCAACCACAACATCAGATAACATAAAAGGAAAATAAAACAAGTCTGCAACTCCATCCACGATACCACGATCACGGACTCCTCGGAAAATGTGCATTGTCCCGGAAAATGTCCCGGAAATGTGCATTGCAGCATATGGGAATCCCTTCGGAGACACATTGTCATCAAAGGGCGATTTTCGGATTTAAGATCACTGGAAAATCCTTCCAGCCCTAACGTCGCCTCCCCACCCAACCCTCATTACACTCCATCGGCAAGCGGCCACCTATTGCCCATTTCAACCACCAAGAAATAAAGCTATGTTCTTGTTCTATTTAGCCTCCTTAGACGCTTTATCGCTTTGGTACTAACAGGCAGGAACTGCTCGGCAGGGCTGCCAGGTCTTCGGGAGAAAAAGGTGCTGAAGTATTACGAAAAGTAGCCAGAAAAGTGGCCTACTGCAGCGAAGCATTAATTGGTAGCCAAAGAAGTAGGCGCGGAGCGAAAAACTAACAATTGCGAACTTGTCACAATAGAAAAATGAAAAAAAACGAGAAAGATCTGTAGTTTCCTGCTTCAATGATGACACACCTACGACTTGATTTCAATCGTCACCATGTGAAGTGTGTGACGTCAGATGCTTCTATCCCTTGAACACAGTTGCATAGTCAGAGATCGACATCTGTAACGTCATAGCTGCCTTGACGCGTTTCCGGTTGCAGCCGCTTCTGGTACTAAAAACCATTGTCTTCGAGGTACTCTATAGATGTAAGAGTCACTGGTAGTTATATTAGTACCCCATTTCTGACTTCAGTCTTACGAAGGACGTAAAAGAATTTCCTTGAAGACTATTTAAGCCTGCTTGGGCCTGTTCAATTTATGCGTCCACAACACTTGCAGACTGCACGAAACGTTGATGTGAGCCAACGAGTGTTGCATATGTCGCATCTCGGGCAGTCCTGGACAGCCCAGGAAGGACGGACCACACGGCGGCTATGATATATCTTCAGCTCCTGAATTTGCTTCAGGCGCTTCCAGTAAACAAAGGCACGGCCTTCCTGATGTGGTGTTTGCGGCTGTTGCTCGTCAGGGGAGTGTGATTAGGGCTCCACCTATACCAATTACCAACTCCAAATGTTCCCAGGAAGTAGCCAATTTGCCAATCACGATTTTCAGTCCCCAGGAGACCCTCAAATAGTAAATTCGGAGAACAATCACCAAACATGGCAACCCTGCCACTCAGCCAGCAGCACGCATTTGCGCCGTCATCCGATAATAGCTGCATGTCCAGATACCTAAGCCAGGCATAACGCCCTGGCCCGGGCTAGTCTCGCAGCAGCAGACCTTGTTCATCCATCACACGCGAGAGAGCAGCACAACAGTGCACAATCGCCCGTCACGTGGTAAGTTCATATTTCTCGGCTTTCCTTGGAACGCGGAGGAAAGGACCAAGTGATATATATCGCGATAGAAACAATTTATTCAGAGGTTTCTCAAGGTGCTCTATAACTTTGCTATCACACTTGGGGTCTGCAACCAACAGTGAAATTGCTAGTTAAACAAAAGTATAATGCTTTAATTAAAGGGAAAATAAAAAATTAACTAGGCCAGTAACTCTAGGCCAGTGCAATCTTTACGCATGCGGTTCCATACGCGTCCGCAGTGCCTGTCATATTTAGAACATTGGCTCAATTTATGAGCGACAACCTGGGTAAGTTCCTGTTTTCTTTTTAGCTGTCAGTAAGACAGTCTTTGCATTTCGCGCGTTATTTTTTACGCCATTAGAAGCGATTTCTTTAGGCGTCATGCCTGCTCTAAACATCGTCCAATTTTCTGCAATATATCGAGAGTACATCGGAAGCTGTTCTATACTTTTGTCTTTATGGCATAATGGAAAATGTTCTTTTTATTTGCTGGTACATGAAAGGGCCTTCGCGTTTGCTTGAGTTATTTTTTTCCCTATTTTACTGTCTGAACTTTCGTGTCTATAATGTACATGTCATGCATTTTCCCTTTTGTTCATTTTCGGAGGGTGTATCATACGAAGTTATGCGAAAAATATTTTTCTCCGAAACGGAAGTCAATAAAATGAGGCCAAAGATCTGTTGTGTTGGAAGTGGAATTTATGAGTGTTGGTGCACATGCTGGCATACTCAAAGTATGGACAAAGCTGCATGCGTGCGACAACATAAATAACTAGTGGCGCACCACGCACCAGTTTACCATGCCAGTGCCGGGCGTAGAGCGCGCACGTGACATAAAACAATACGCGCCGCTGACAGGCAGCAAGAAAGCAAAAGTAATGCGGAGAGGGGCATGGTATTGGTGGAAAGGGAACGTAGCTGGCCGTAATAATAAAGCAAAAAGAAAAAACAGCGCTAGGGCGAAGAAGCGACTCGCGGCTCCTGTGCGCCGCCAATTTACCAAAGTATCGCCCTCCTGCTAGGGCCGTAACTGAAGGGGCCTTGGCACTAGCATCGGAAGAGCGTCTGCTTAAAAACAGCCAATGGCAGCCATGCGCAGATTCAGCCCTTGAGGCAAAGAACCGAGACGGGCTACAGGACCGCGAGTAAGCGAACAGGAAGAGACGTGCATATGACAGCCATCTTATACCACAGTGTTTATCAACGTGTGAGCAAAGTGCTCCGCTAAAGACTAGCCCTACGCTCCGACGCGCCCGTTCGGCCTCCGAAGGGCACCTTGCTCGCAGGTCAGCACAAACAAAGCACGCTGGCAGCATTTTCAGACTCACCGCCATTCTCCTCATCGTATGCGATGGCATTTCGCAGGTACTGTAGGGCTCTCTTGTTGTGCTTGTTCAATCGGATTAGTAGTTCGAAATGTGGCTCCTCAGCTGCGTCGCAGGTGTTGGCTGGCGCCGACAGCTGGCCTTCGGCTGCCACGTTGAAGGGGTCGCTGCGGACACCGCGCAACGCGAACCGCAGCGCAGCGACTACGGCAGCGAAAAGCCATCGCAGGAGCCCGAACGCCATGGCAACGAAGTAGCCCATCTGCACATCGCCATAACAATCGACTTGTCTGCTGCGCTCGTGCGTGCGTTTTGTTAAAACCCATCCATCTCTAAAAGTGGCGCCAACTAAAACCCCTTAATCTTCGTAAGGTAGCGCCACTGAGCCAATGGCCATTGGCCCACCTCAGAGGTGGGCCAATGGCCCAGCTCTGAGCCTTTGCGCGTGCTCTGAAGATGGGCAAGCACGCACGTTGGCGGCACTGTAGCTTGTAATACTTTTTCGAACCTTCAGAGCAGCTTTCGTTCGTGCCTTCTGTCGTCCTTTGTACGTCATAGCTCATACACACTGTGAATTCGCGCGGTAAGCATGGCGCGGAATACTTAGGCTGCTGAGGGCTTTCTAGAGGTCAGGATGTTGGCATTCGATCGTGCATGTGTTATTCACAACTATTCGAAACAAAATCTTGCGACAAGTACATCACAGAGGTTAGTTACCGAATTGAAGCGCGCGCGATACATTCGGAGTCTTCGCTGCATAGCGTGAATGCTCGCTTGGATACTTTTGTTTTCGAAAAATAGCTATCAAAAGATTAGAAAAAGCTGTCGTCACTTAATTTGCATAACCGTCTGTTTAGAAAATATATGCTGTACACGAAGTTACTCGAAGCTAGAAAGCCACCGCGAATAATTAAAGCGCACCGCCTTGCCACGCGAGCATTTACACTGCGAAATGCCGTGTGCTACGCTAAAGCGACGTAAGCGGCGCCGTGGTCGAGGAAGCAGCATGAACGAGAAGAGAACTGAGGGTAGTGAAGGCGGAGGATGTCGCTAGTTTACGAAGTTTGTGGGGTTTTAGCGGCAACCACATTCTATCTCCGCTCCACTCCCGCGCTTGGCGAGACCTCGACAATGGCGCCGCTTATGTTGTCCCTACCGTAGAGCATGACGACTGCCGGGTTACCGAAGCAAATCGGCGGAAAAGTTCGTCCGAGCCCTGCTGAGCACTTGGGGCGAGACTTTGCGGCGTCAATCGGTGAATGGCGTTAATAATGTCGCGTTGGAATTCCGCAAAAATATAGAGAAAAGGACTACTTTTTAAGGCGTAAACGCCCGTATGTTGAGATTTCGTGTTGCTGAAACACGGCGCATACACACGGTGTGCTCAAACAAGTGCGTAACTACTTTAGTTTCAGCTTTTGACTGCGTGAAAGTACGTGTTCGTGGTTTCGTAGGTTCATTCACGTACCTGCATTATAGTCCTGGTCGGCCGGCGGATGGAAGGTTGCGACGTTTCTTGGTTGAAAAATGCGAGCTGAAGACGGACAGGCGCACACTCGCAAGTGAATTTTATTTTCCCCGATGCTTCCCGTATATACCCTCAGGCATGTGCAGAAGAACGTACAAAGTTGAAGTCACATGAGATAGAAACGAGACCTAATCATGTTCTATCAGCCAGGAAACTAAAGTCACTTTCGTTAAGAGACACTGGCGCGATGCTGATACACTGGTCGTGACACTTTCTCATACATACTTCGCCTCTACTAGTTCCACTGCCATCTTATCTTTAATTTTCGTAACATGCATGTGTTTTCAACCAAAGGTTCACACTTGCACACATATCAGTGCTAAGGAATATGTGAGCCAGTCCCATTCTTCAGTGATAGCACACGCTCTTGCAGGCGATCATTTATACAACGCCCAGTTTGGCTGACGTATACCTTGCCGCAGTCTAAAGGAATCTTATACACGACGCCAGTGGAGCATTTTTTCAAGAAACACTCTACGTGGTTCTTTACAAACTCGACCATATTTACGGAAGACAGGTACACACAAATGTGCGAAAGTTTCAGAGGCGCCGAAAACACTTCCCGTACATCGAACCTAGAAGCTGCTTTCCTTGGCGAATGAGCAACTTTGTGTACATAGGGAACGGCAGCAAGGCGCGTTTTCTGCTTCGTTTCGAATTCTTCTGAAGCATTGGTAGGCTCACGCCAAAATTTCTTCAACAAAGCTTGGTTCAAAGCCATTGTCACTTCACGATACGAGTTTATTTTCCTGGCTGATAGGATATTATTAGGTTTGGTTTGTATCTCACGTGACCTCACCTGTGTATGTTCTTGTGCGCATGCCTTATGGTATATAGGTGAAGCACCAGGGAAAATAAAAATCACTTGCGAGTGTGCGCCTGTCGATTGTCTGTGTCCTATCTTTTGCACCTAAAACCGTTTCTAAAAGCCATGTACCAACTATGTAGACAGCATAGGTTAGTAGCCACAGGGCTGCTTCTGCTTCGCGCCTTTTACATATGTGCATAGCTCATGCACGGGTTGTGGTGGCGATGAGCAACGTTTTCACGCGTAGACAGTATTCATAATTTGAACAACGTAAAATAAATATGGGGTTTTACGTGCCAAAACCACTTTCTGATTATGAGGCATGCCGTAGTGGAGGACTCCGGAAATTTCGACCACCTGGGGTTCTTTAACGTGCACCTAAATCTAAGTACACGGGTATTTTCGCATTTCGCCCCCATCGAAATGCGGCCGCAGTGGCCGGGATTCAATCCCGCGACCTCGTGCTCAGCAGCCTAACACCATAGCCACTGAGCAACCACGGCGGGTATAATTTGAACAACGTACCAGCGGATTAAACCGTATCATTTATTTATTAGAGTGCAAATCGTTACAATTTAATAGCAAATACGAACTTCATAGGATAACTGGACAGAGGTTCCGAAAATATTTACTCCCTTTAATGAGCACTAATAACACCTTTGTTGAACTGCTTATTTGATATCTTTATGCGGCGTGCGTCTGTATTCTGTCGGGTAGTAGGTTTTCGCAGGGAGGCAGTGTTGCTTTAAATGGAACTGCGGGTTACATTTAGGTGAGGTTGACTATGAAAACAGAGCAGAGTTGAGCTCGGAAAATTTCCTCAGCCTTGTACAGTTTTACCTTGAATCCACATACGGGAAATGCAATGATAAAATCTATCTTCAGAACAAAGGTGTGTCCATCGGGTATTGTATTGCGCCTTTGTTGAGCGACCTGCTTTTGGCAAAATTCGACAGAGTCTTGGAGCAACTACTAGAAGGAACTAAGGTTCTAAGAACCTTCTAATGCGTGGACGACTTTTTGGTAGTTTTGCACTGCGCTGCCTCGGAGTTGTTTCCCGCTTCGTCACAACTTGTCGGCATATTCTAAGTATGTCTATCCCCCCTGGTCTCAACACAGGAAAAGCCACAAGATGATTCCATGCGTTTCCTCGTCCTCAAGCTTGTGTTTTCTAATGATCAAGTTCGCTGGACATATTGTTACGCGAAGGACGAGTCAGTAAGGCTAGCAACTATTTACAGGTCATATTTACAAAAGCGGTTGCAGCGCTGACCGGTTAGATCACCGCGCGAGACAAGTTCGTTCTTCCTTCTCTCATCTCGGGTGATGTCGCCCACGTGCCTCGTTCAAACAATCAACTGCCACACGCGTGTAGCAATATGAACTCGTGCGCACAAACGTCTCCTGAACTTCTCAGCACAGAGAAAGCTAGTATAGATGGCTATTGTTCAGGCATGTTTCTCTAACTCTTTAGACTGGTCCTTCCACCACAGACTAAATGGCAGTTTCCAAGCTCATATTGCACGACTGAAAACCTCGTGCTATACTGACGGATTACTTGTCTCAGTAGCTGACGCAATCCACAGAAAAAGAAGACAACCTAACGGCGAAACCATGGTCACCGAAGAGTAGCCCACACAAGCATCAAAGGACCCTAAGGTCGCGGTGATTCCACACAAGCATCAAATGGCCCATCGACTTAAAAGAATCGGTAAGCGGGTTGGTGTACGTGTAGTTTTCTCTGTCCCACACAAACTTTGTTCGATATCAAGCAAAAGCACCCCTATCAAGAAACAAAAAGCACACTGCTAAGTCAGGTACCACAACCGTTACGTGGATTGTATATGCAGGGGGTTGCGTACAGAATCCCGTTCAAATGCGGCGCATGCTACGTACATCCGACAGGGAGGTGTCTAAACGATCGTCTGCGTGAACATGCGAATAATGTTAAGAATGGAAAGCAAGGGTTCTTAGCCCTGCATTCAAGCGCATGTGGATGCATCAATCTGTTTGAAGAAAAAAAAGGGCTTTTTACGTACAGGGATGATCGAACGCGCATCTTTGTCGAATCAGCTAGCATGGCACGTGAAGAATACCTGTGCATACGTTAGCCATCCCAGGCCTTATCGCGAAGGGAGTTCGAATTCTTATAAAATGGAAGCGCGAGCAGTGAGCGGTGATGACACCGTTATAGTGTTTTTCTTCTTTAATTTTTCATCCGTATTGTTTAAAGTTTACGTATATATTTTTATGGCGTTTTCCTTGAATTTTTCTATATCGTCATCAACATCATCATCATCATCAGCCTTGTTACGCCTACTGCAGGGCCAAGGCCTCTCCCATACTTCTCCAACTACCCCGGTCATGTACTAATTGTGGCCATGTTGTCCCTCCAAACTTCTTAATCTCATCCACCCACCTAACTTTCTGCCGCCCCCTGATACGTTTCCCTTCCCTTGGAATCCAGTCCGTAACCCTTAATGACCATCGGTTATCTTCCCTCCTCATTACATGTTCTGCCTATGCCCACTTCTTTTTCTTGATTTCAACTAAGATATCATTAACTCGCGTTCGTTCCCTCACCCGCTCTGCTCTTTTCTTATCCCGTAACGTTACACCTATCATTCTTCTTTCCATAGCTCGTTGCGTCGTCCTCAATTTAAGTAGAAACCTTTTCGTAAGCCTCCAGGTTTCTGCCCCGTACGTGAGTGCTTGTAAAACACAGCTGCTATATACTTTTCTCTTGAGGGTTAATGACAACCTGCTGTTCATGATCTGACAATGCCTGCCAAACGCACCCCAGCCCATTCTAATTCTTATAAATATTTCAGTCTCATGATCCGGATTGGCAGTCACTACCTGCCCTAAGTAGATGTATACCTTTACCACTTCCAGTGCCTCGCTGCCTATGGTAAGCTGCTGTTCTCTTCCGAGACTGTTAAAGATTAATTTAATTTTCTGCAGATTAATTTTAGACCCACCCTTCGGCTTTGCCTCTCTAGGTCAGTGAGCATGCATTGCATTTGGTCCCCTGAGTTACTAAGCATGGCAATATCATCAGCGAATCGCGAGTTACTAAAGTATTTTCCATTCTCCATCCCCAATTCTTCCGAATCCAGGTCTCTAAATACCTCCTATAAACGCGCTGTGAATAGCACTGGAAATATCGTATCTCCCTGCCTGACGCCTTTTTTTATTGGGATTTTGTTGCTTTCTTTATGGAGGACTACGGTGGCTGTGGAACCGCTATAAATATCTTTCAGTATTTTTACATACGGCTCATCTACACCCTGATTCCGCAATGCCTCCATGACTGCTGAGGTTTCGACTAAATCAAACGCTTTCTCGTAATCAATGAAAACTATATATAGGGGTTGGTTATATTCCGCGCATTTATACATCACCTGATTGATAGTGTGAATGTGGTCTATTGTTGAGTAGCCTTTACGGAATCCTGCCTGGTCCTTTGGTTGACGGAAGTCTAAGGTGTTCCTGATTCTGTTTGCAATTGCCTTAGTAAATATTTTCTAGGCAACGGACAATAAGCTGATCGGTCTATAATTTTTCCAAGTCTTTGGCGTCCCCTTTCTTAAGGATTAGGATTATGTTAGCGTTTTTCCAAGATCCCGGTACTCTCGAAGTCATGACGCATTGCGTATACAGGGTAGCCAGTTTATAGAACAATCTGCCTACCATCCTTCAACAAATCTGCTGATACCTGGTCCTCCCCAGCTGCCTTTTCTCTTTGCGTAGCTCCCAAGGCTTTGTTTACTTCTTCCGGCGTTACTTGTGGGATTTCCAATTCCTTTAGACTATTCTCTCTTCCATTATCGTCGTGGTTGCCACTAGTACTGTATAAATCTCTATAGAACTCTTCAGCCACTTGAACGATTTCATCCATATTAGTAATGATATTGCCGGCTTTCTCTCTTAATCCATACATTCGATTCTTGCTTATTCCTAGCTTCTTCTTCACTGCTTTTAGGGTTCCTCCGTTCCTGAGAGCATGTTCAATTCTATTCATATTAAACTTCCTTATGTTAGCTCTCTTACGCTTGTTGATTAACTTGGAAAGTTCGGCCAGTTCTACTCTAGCTGTAGAGCTAGAGGCCTTCATACATTTGCCTTTCTTGATCAGATCTTTCGTCTGCTTCGATAGCTTACTGGTATCCTGTCTAACGGAGTTGCCACCGACTTCTATTGCAGACTCCGTAATGATGCCCACAATATTGTCGCTCATTGCTTCACTGCAGCGCACCTTGTCGAGCACGTCCACATCTTGTATGATGCCAGGGTTAGCGCAGAGTATAAGGTCTATTTCATTTCTAGTCTAGTCATTCGGGCTCCTCCACGTCCACTTTCGGCTATCCCGCTTGCGGAAGAAGGTATTCAATATCCGCATCTTATTCTGTTCAGCAAAGTCTACTAATAACTCTCCGCTGCTATTCCTTGTGCCTCTGCCATATTCCCCCACTGCCTTGTGACCAGCCTGCTTCTTGCCTACCTTGGCATTGAGGTCGCCCATCAGTACAGTGTATTTTGTTTTGACCTTACCCTTCGCCGATTCCACGTCTTGATAGAAGCTTTCGACTTCCTGGTTATCATGACTGGATGTAGGGGCGAACACCTGTACGACCTTTAATTTGTACCTCTTATTATGGTTCACAACAAGACCTGCCACCTTCTCGTTAATCCTATAGAACTCCTGTACGTTACCAGCTATATTCTCATTAATCAGGAATCCGACTCCTAGTTCTCGTCTCTCCGCTAAGCCCCGGTGGCACAGGACGTGCCCGCTTTTTAGCACTGTATATGCTGCATTTGTCGTCCTAACTTCACTGAGCCCTACTATATCCCATTTACTGCCCTCTAATTCCTCCAATAGCACTGCTAGACTCGCCTCACTAGATAACGTTCTAGCGTTAAACGTTGCCAGGTTCAGACTCCAGTGGTGGTGTAGAGATAGAGCATCCGCCTCGCGTGCAAGAGGACGGTGGTTCGAGTCCCGGTGCCGCGCAATTTTCCACAGGATTTAAAAAAAAATGAAAGAAAAACCCGCGTGTTGATGAAATTGCACAAACAGGCCTGAAGTGCGGCCTGATCCCGGTGACCAGAACCGGTAACGCGCACTCCCTCACCAGAGCAGGATTGGCCACCCTGGTGCAGTACTTGGCCACAACCTCCCATATGAACACAACAATCAGACCATTTTTCTATATAACTCCTTCTAGGAGGCAATAATATTTCAGTTGGCAGTAGGCGCTTCTCCCCGCTTTGTTCCTGTACGTGTGCGCTGTCTCGCTTCGCGCTGTACCACACAGTGTGAAAGCAACGCTGCCGCTGCTGGTCGACGCTGCGCTCACATCCACGTCACCGGACTTGCTACGGTTAGTAGGAGAGGTATAGACTTCGGTTAGCGTTGCCTGCAAGAATAGGAGCCAAGGCTACATCCGTGCCCGTAGACGACCTCACAAAATCCGACAATGTTCGCTCCCATTGAAGACTGTTGGAAGATAAGCCTAGAGCCTGTTTCACATGAAAGCGAAAATGCTCGCGCTTCCAGCCGCTGCGACACAAAAACCTCTTTCGAGTAACAGCGGCGACACTAGCGGCTAGAGCGGCGAGGTTTGGGCAAGTTGGAATTGCATCGCGGGGGCAGCACCGTTTCCGAACCAATGACGGCCCGCCCCGCCACGTGACCAATGGACGTCTAGCGCGGGAAAGCCCGCGCATAGGACGATGTTTATTTACTTGCTACTTGCTAGTATCAGCTGTGGAGGTGGCCACACAGATTGCCAGGGCGACCTCTTGAATTTGCATCCCTCTTGCCATGTACCTGGGGGGCAACGCCGAAGTAATGTCAGCTTGGCTTACTCGCATTTGCAGTTCATCAATGGAAAGTGGTGAACTACCTGAGAGTCATTGCAAGTCTTGCGCGTGACGGCATGGGTTCCCATACAATGAAGGGCTTCGTGAGCGGCCCCTCAACAAGAGCATGGAGCTCCTCAATATTTTGTGCCGACATCTTATCATACTTCTGAAAATAATTGGTGTCGACGTTCATCAGCAGCGGCATTTGTACGACAATATTCCAGAGTACCAGTATCAGGATAACTATTTCTGTGGAAACAGAACTCACCGCGATGTGGGAGTTCAGGCAAAGCCTTCCTTTTTACTTTAAAGGCAGTACTCCTCTATCAAAAGGAGATGCGTGTAGGAATCATATTGCGGCGCACATAAATCCATCTCGGTCGACACAGTGTAGTCGGCACACTAGCCTCCATCATGGCATAGTACCGAGCCGCTCAAGAGTTTGTGCGCTGCATATGCGTTTCGCTACAGAGCACTGTTTCGCTAAATCGTTTGCGTGTGTTGTTACTTATATTGAAGTTTGCCTTCTTTTACCACTTTTCCCACCTTCATACATGCTTTCACTTTCTCTTTTTAGGTTCCTGGCCACTGAAAACAGCTACCAGTCTCGGTCATACATCTTCAAGTTCGGTAAATCGAGAGTTTCGACACTTGTTCCGAAGGTGTGCCTGGCGGTATGGATCGTTCTTCAGCCTAGATTTTTGAAACCAGTAAATGAGCAAAGCATAAAGGCCATTGCCGAAGAATTTTGCTGGAAGTGGAACTTTCCAAACTGCGCGGGGCGCAATTGACGGCAAACATATTCACTTAGATGCGCCACCGAACTCCGGTACCTTGTACTTCAATTATAAGCAAGGGTGTAGTGAATTTGATGGCGTCCTGTGACGCCGCTTACAAGTTCACTTCTCTTTATATAGGATGCTACGGACGTGAAAGTGATGGTGGTGTATTCGCGGCGTCAGAGCTGGGGAAGTGTGTAGATAATGGTCACCAGAATTTGCCCGCCCCTTGTGCACTTCCAAACGGAGGCCCAGTGCTCCCTTATGTGTTCGTGGCCGATGACGCCTTCTCTGTGAAGACAAATTTGATGAAGCCGTACCCTGGGATGCAAGCGGCCAGCAGTGCAAAACGGATTTATAACTACAGGCTCTCAAGAGCTCGTATGTGCATTGAGAATGCTTTCGGCGTTATGTGTGCGCGCTGGAGGGAGTTGAGGAACCGGATGAGCCTTCTACCAGACAATGCCGTCCTAGCAGTAGCTGTCTGCTGTTGCCTGCACAATTTCCTAATACAGGAGGGAAGACAGGCTGGTGGTTACTGTCCTCTGCAGTTTAAAGACACCAGTGGAAGCTCAGGAGAGCTTATTTCAGGTGACTGGAGGAAATCCACCCCACAACTCCCCCAAGCGTACCGCAAGGTTCTAATACCTACTCTAGGAGGGCAGCAGACGTGCGTGACAGCTTTGTCACCCACTTCCATAGACCTGGCGCCCTGCCATGGCAGTTTCCTTTAAGGAAGAAGTGCTGTCTACTTTCACCGTGAACGCATGGTAAATTATTTTCATGCGTTCAAGAAACAATTATTTATTTCGCTCACAACAAAAGAACCGCAGAAGAAAGAAGCAGTGTGTATTTTGTAGAAGAGCGCAGCTGAGCTCATGCATAAAACATATCACAATTTCCATGAAACAAAGACATGGCAATAAAATACTTTCTTTGCAGCACTTCCTGTGTCTTTTTCAAATATTTTTATTGCCACTTCCCGGCACACAAGATGGGAAACCAGCTTCCATTAACAACTTGTGAACTCGGAGCTTTTTCATTTCTTTCTTGCGGTCGTCCAGTCTCGCTAAAAGCGGCTTCATGCTGAACAAAAAAATAGTTCGTCTGGATCGGTATTCGATGATGGTTTTAGTTCATTTAGCCGCTCCCTATTTTCTATAAGGCCGTGACCATTAGCTCATCAACGCTGGCTTGCTTCCTCTTCTGGGAGAGTCCTTTATTTGTGACCTCTATGTGGGGTGGGGCGTGCAACGACACACGGACTTCAACCGGCCCTGCTTGGAGGAGGTCCTTGGTGATTACCTTCAGCGAAATCATTGTCGGACAGTGAGGTTGACGGAGCTAGTGTGTCGCCGACTTCTGTGACGTCTGCAGCTTGGACAATGGGAACGCCTTCAATTAGATTGGTATCTTCGCTGCTGTCCACATACAATGACTGAAACTGTGCCTCTGCCGACATGCTCGAATCACTGCTTGGAATAAAGGTACGCGGACGTCGTACTTCCGGTGCCACATGGCTGGGTCCTCTTTCTATGTTGGACACAGTGCTGCGTCAAACAAAATGAGAGCAACATCTGTGACCGCCAGCATTAGGTGTCCACTCAAAATAGGAAGATGCTATGCACCATGTGCAATTTTTTTTTGGATCTGAAGGATTTCAAAATTATTCAAACATAAACATTGAGTTAAACTGACGTTGAAATGGACGCGATTATATTTTTAAAATAAACTGTTAGTGTCGAACGACATGTTGAGGCTGCTGAAAACAACTTTTCCACTTCAGCGTGCCAAACAAACATGTGCACAGGAACAGCATGAATTGAAATAGAATACTATTCCAGAGAGAAGGGGGGCAGAGAAAACGAGAGAAGTATCGGGGCATGCAGAGATATAGCACTGCATAGCAGGCGGTTAGCGCACCGACTTGCAATGAGCAATTTAAAACGCAAACTTCAGGTAGCTTACCTTCAGCTCTGAATTGCATCGTTCAGAAATGTCAGGTTGTCAAAGAGTGCCCACTTCTTCTTTACGGCGTCGGAGCTGCTTCCAGACTTCACGTATGCCTTGCGCAGCCGAAGAAATTTCTGTCGCAGGCTCTGCCATCTGTGTTGACTATCAGGCACTGCGTGGATGAAAAGAGAAAAATACACGGTACTCTGTTACTGATTTCCTAAAAACGAATGAATTTATTCGCCAGTGGGTACTTCATCGGCACACTACAATTCAAAGTTGTCCATCTGAAGAAAAGAGACAAAATGTACTAAAATATACTGGCGGGATGTAGAAAAACAATACAGCCCGCTAGCTCCGCTTTGTTGTGAAGATCGGTATTACACTTGCCAAAACGCTCCCGGGTCTTGCGCCATTTTGATTTCCAAGAAACGCAGCGAACATTATCCGTGAAATGTAATCCAAAATCTCAAATACTTCAAACACGACGAAAACATGATTTCACCGAATGGGAAAGTATCAATTCAATATTTATGTGACAACTTTGAAAGTCATATCGCATTATGCACACTTCATTAATCCCATTTGGTAGTCTAACGCTGTGTTTTGTGCAGGATAGCTTTCATAGCATATACCAAATTCACTTGCAGCGATCAGACACAATGGTGTTCGTATATACTATTCCTAAAGGCTGATTCACACTAGGCCGACACAACACCAATTTCGGTCTGCCGACTTCTTCCTTCTTTTAAACCGTTGGCCACGCGTTTGCCGTCCTGTTAACTTCTGTCGTCCACAGTCGGCACAATAAAATCGGTGTCGTGTCGGCCTTGTTTGAATAAGCCTTCACTATTTAGACCGTGTCACAATCTTTACAAGATGTCATATGGTTGAAAACTCGCTAGCATAAGAAAGCGCCCAGGGAGACAGCATGCCGCTCAGCGAATTGACGCACGCGCCACGGAGCAACCCGGCAGCTCGCAGCCGCGCAGACACTCCCGGCCGACGCTCTCACCGAAATAAGAGGCTCGTTTCGATACACTTCAACGGTTCTACTAACGTCACCATCAAGCCCACAAACAATTAATTAAATCTTACCGCTTTGTATCAGCACTGTGGATTACTCCTCCCATGCGTCTTGTTGACGTTGTTTGTCCCTGTACGCTCTCAGACGCTGGTCAAAAAGCACGGGTCGCTGACGCGCTTCTTCAATTAACAAGTCGTCGCCTGCCAGTGAATCCATCTTGCACAGTTTTACACTGCGCACAAACGCACAGCGAATCAACCACATGAAATGAAAACAGCCTTGCAAGGCACACTGCACAAATTTTCACGAACTTGGGTGCAACCAACACAGCCAACCTAATTGTGCGCGTGGAATGGCACTTCTGCGCCCTGGGCTGTCTGCAGACGGGAGCACGGACGTCTCGTCACCGGTTGTTGACAACCGCAAACTTATCGGTCATTGGCTGTGTCATAACGGTCGCAATATCACAGTCGTAACAGTTGCCGACCCTTTTCATTTTCATTTTTCATTTTATTACCTTAAAAGCCCCACAGGGGCATTACATAACGGGTGGCCATACATGTATTTATTATACATTAGTTTACAAATAGCAGAGCATAAGTTAGAATAACAGAGCATAAGCTACAACACCCGTGAAAATTAGGTACATCATTCCATATAGTACACACACAGATAGCATATCCCGTACATTTTTCTTATTCTGAAAAAATGGTGTGTTAGTTTTTGCATGAATGTAGGTGCACAGCTTATGGCGGCGATTTGGTGGGGCGGGTTGTTCCAATCTGTTACTGCGCGAAAGAAGAATGAGCCTGAAAAAGTAGTAGTATGAGTTCGAGGGCGGCCAACTTGGTACACGTGCCGAGTGCGAAGTGATATACGGGCAGCGGGAATAATGTATGGTGGTTGATTAAGTGAGGTGTGATAAAACTTATGAAAAAGAAAGAGAGAGCTGAGATGCGACGGCTATCAGCGAGTGTAAACCATCCGGATTCTTTTTCCAATTATGATACGCTGACATCGTATGAATACGTTGAACGGATGAACCTTATGGCACAGGTTTGCACGGGTGTATCTTAAGCACTACCCTCTTTATTGTAAAAATGAACTCCCTAGCACAAAGGATTCCGAAATCTATTATGCATTCAGTTTACGTTGATGATCTCCAGATTGCTTGCACATCATCAAACATAGCAACATGCGAGAGGCAACTACAGTTAACAATAAACAAACTATCAGCATGGGCAGATAAAAATGGATTCCAGTTTTCCCCACAGAAATCAGTAGCTGTTATGTTCTCGCTGAAACGAGGTTTACAGCCTGATCCCACCCTACACCTTAATGAAACCCAACTCCCAGTAAAAAACGAGCACAAATTCCTTGGCATTACTTTTGACAAAAAGCTCACTTTCCTACTCCACATAAACACTTTGAAAAACAAGGCCTCTAGAGCACTGAACATACTTAAAGTCCTTTCACGGAAACGCTGGGGCTCTGATAGGGCATGCCTTCTACAAATATACCGCTCCGTCATACGGCCGTCCTTGGACTATGGGTGTATAGTGTGTGGGTCTGCCAGATCATCTTATTTGCAACGAATGGACCCAGTACACAATTTAGCTTTACGCTTGTCAACTGGTGCCTACAGGACGTCGCCAATAACCAGTTTGTATGTAGAAACTAACGAACCCCCTCTTGCCGACAGAAGAAGCATGCTGACATGCTCATATGTTCTAAAAATACGTTCCTTGCCAAAACAATATGTTACCCAATAGTTAACAAATGCCCATCTAGAATATTATTTACAAACAAACCCCAGGCTATCAGACAACTCCTTCTCCGTTTTGAAGAGAAATTACAAGAGTTAGATGTAACGGACACACTGCCTAATGTTGCCCAGAAACCCAAACCACTGCCACCATGGTACTGCTTGCCTTCTGTTTCTGACTTCGCATTAACACGATTTCAGAAAAAACTAACGCCGCAGGAACATATATTACAAGAATATTTAGCACTAAAAGAAAAATATGCGGAATATACAGCATTTCATAACGATGGTTCCAAAGCTGCACACAACGTGGGAAGTGCTGTGATAAAGGATAGCTGGGAAAAAATCGTACGGCTGCCGCAATGTGCATCAATTCTCACTGCAGAGGGTCATGCAAAATCCATGGCTGTGGAAAGAATAATACATGAAAACATTGAAAAGCATCATTTATATAGACTCACTAAGCATACTTACAGCCCTTCAGCCTAGGAATAAGTTCTGCCAATAATCGGTGATATCCTACACAACATAACAGGAGCCATGAGGCGGGGACAAAACATCAAATTTTGTTGGGTGCCGAGCCACGTAGGAATCTGTGGAAATGAGGAAGCAGACGAGAGTGCAGCTAAAGCTCGAAATAAGGAAATAAAAAACATAAGAATTCCTTACAGAGATTGCATGAAATTAGTGTGCCATAAACTGAAAGAAAAATGGCAGTCCGCATGGAATAATCAAACGAACAATAAGGTACGCCTTGGAAAACCCATCATAGAAGAGTGGAAGTCATGTTCACACCAAGAGCGTTTTATTGAAGTTGTCTTATGTCGCCTCCGCATTGGACACACACACACTACCCATAACTACTTGCTGACAAAAAAAGACAAGCAGAGTTTGTGAGAAATGCGGAGACGAACTTACAGTGACCCACATTTTACTCTCCTGCAGACAACTTGAGACATTGAGAAAAAAATATTTTTACGCCATTTTACAGCGAACGTATTCCTTTTCATCCTTCACTGATTTTAAGTGAAGATGCGCGGGGTTGGGACAATTCATGTATTTAGCTTTTTAAATGAAGCCGGTTTTCTTGAAAAATTGTAAAGCGTGACCTTGTTCTCTTTTACATCGAGTGACACGCCTCACCCACCTTCTCATGTCTGAGAAGAAGGCTGAGGTGTTTATTTAATTTGTTGGAATCCTCGGGGTGCTCTATCAGAAAAGGACCTTCTGAGGTTACCCAGCTTTTTCCTACATTATACCTTGCGATTGGCGCATGATAGCCTTAGTTGCTTATGCGCCATTAAACTCAACATCAACATCAACAACAATCCTAACAAAAGCTCTTCCCTTGTTTTTACAAGAAAGAGAGGAATGATCCCAGATCCTTGCTTAGAACTGGGTGGACAACAAATACCTGTAAACAAAGAGCACAAATTTCTAGGTGTTACACTGGACTACAGACTCACTTTCGTCCCCCACATTAAACATCTCAAAGAAAAATGTCTAAACACAATGATGTATGGGGGTGTTTTGGCGCAAGGGCCAGGTATGGCCAAAGAGCGCCATGTCTGTGCTAATGGGTTTGCAATGTACTTATGATTACTATGGGGTTGGTGTGACGTGGCTGTAAAGGGGCCTTAAAATATACGCAATAAAGTGCGTAAAATCTGTAGAATAAAATTATGGCGATGACGTATGACTTGTACTATGAACATTTAGATGCATTTAAAAAGAATGATACGATAGGTAAAATATAGCAGATTATAAGAAATGCTAGAGCACTACTGCCTCCATATGGCCCTTGAAAACACAAGGGCCTGGAGGCATGTGCTATTCAGAACAATTATCGCAGCGGCATCCTCTGGAGCGAGGATGCTCTACGAATTTATTGGGCTTATAACGTGTAGAACTACATCCTTTAAGAAGTCGAGAACTGCCTTGGTGTTGAAAAGCGGTTCCTTACCAAGAAACATTGCTGGGTGGAGAGGTATGCAATGACGATATGCAAGAGGAAAATGCTTCTTTCTTTCAGGTTCGGCTTCGCGACACTCCAAGAGGACGTGGAGGACGGTCAGCCTCTCACCACATCGACCACAGGTTGGCGGTTCGTTTCCAGTAAGAAGAAAATTGTGTGTACCAAATGTGTGCCCTATTCTGAGGCGGCAGAATAGGACATCTGTTCGCCGTGATTTGGATGGGAAGGGCCAAAAACCTAGCTGTGGCTTTATAACGTGCAATTTATTGTTTATTTCTGCGTTCCACATGCGTTGCCAGTGTTGTCGCAGTTTCTTACGCAAGAAAGGCTTCAGATCTGTGAACGGGACAGCAACTGCAGAAGAAGTGTTTAGTGATGTGAGTGATGTGGCCATTTTATCAGCCAGTACATTGCCCTCGATACCTCTATGGCCAGGTACCCAGCATATTATGATGTTCTGGTTAAATGAGTACGCTTTACACAATACCGAATACAGTTCATTGAATACGGGATTTTTATGTTTGCTGAGTGACATTAAGGCCTTCACGACGCTGAGAGAGTCTGTATAGATCGCTGCTTTTGGAAGTTTCGATTTTCTTATGTGCTTTACAGCAGAGAGTAGTGCGTAGGCCTCGGCCGTAAAGATACTTGTTTCCGGATGCAGTACATCGGATTCCAAAAACGATGGGCCGACGGCTGCGTAGGATACCCCGGCATTTGACTTCGAAGCGTCTGTGTAGAACTCTGCGCAGGAGTGATTTTGCTGGAGTTCTAGGAAATGCATTCGGATTTCAGCCTCAGGAGCGTGCTTTGTAACTTTTATAAAGGATATGTCACATTGTATCACCTGCCACTCCCAAGGAGGTAAGAGCTTGGTTAGGTGCATTAAGCGATGCTCGAGGAGCGGGACATGCATTTCATCGCTAAGCTGCTTCAAACGCAGCGAGAAAGGCTGTCTTATGGAGGGACGATTGCTGAAAAGTGTAGCGCACGTCATATCGGTAACGTTATGAAAACATGGATGTTCAGGATTGGCGCGTACTTTAAGGAAATATCTAAAGCTAATGTATGATCTCTGTAGGTGGAGAGACCATTCATTTGATTCCACATATAGACTTTGTATGGGACTCGTTCTGAAAGCGCCAGTGGCCAGTCGGATTCCCAGATGGTGGACTGGGTCTAGCATCTTTAGCGCGCTCGGGGCGGCAGAGTTATACACAACGGCACCATAATCCAATCGAGACCGAATTAGGCTCTTGTATAGGTTCATTAAACACTTCCTATCACTACCCCATGTAGTCTGGGATAGAAGTTTCATTAAGTTCATTGTTTTCCGACACTTTTCTTTAAGATGTTTAATGTGTGGAACGAAAGTAAGTTTATTGTCGAGTATAACACCTAGAAATTTGTGCTCTTTCTTTACAGGTATCTGATGTCCACACATTTCCAAGCAAGGATCCGGGACCAGGCCTCTCTTCCTTGTGAACAGCACACAAGAACTCTTTTGAGGATTGATTTTAAAACGATTTTTCTCTGCCCACCCTGACACCTTGTTCAAACCATGCTGTACCTGTCTCTCGCATACTGCGAGGTTACAGGATTTGAAGCCTATTTGGATGTCGTCCACGTAGACAGAGTAAAAGATGGCGGGTGGTAGTGAAGCACGAAGCGCGTTCATCTTCACGATAAATAGCGTGCAGCTGAGCACGCCTCCTTGGGGTACACCCGTTTCTTGCGTAAAAGGACGTGAGAGTGCATTGCCGACTTTTACCCGGAAGGTACGATTTGACAGATAGCTTTTTATTATATTAAACATATTACCGTGGATGCCCATTTCTGACAGGTCTCTTAAGATTCCGTAACGCCACGTTGTGTCATACGCCTTTTCCATATCGAGAAATATCGAGAGGAAGAACTGTTTATGTATAAATGCGTCCCGGATATTTGTTTCAATACGTACAAGATGGTCGGTTGTGGAGCGCCCTTCTCGGAAGCCACACTGACAGGGATCAAGCATTTTGTTCTCTTCAAGGAAATGGATCAGTCGCCGATTTATCATTTTTTCAAATACCTTACACATGCAACTTGTGAGGGCTATCGGGCGGTAGCTTGCCACTGATGAAGGATCTTTGCCTTGTTTTAGAACAGGGATCACAATGGCTTCTTTCCATGCGGTCGGAAGGTACCCTGCGTCCCAGATAGTGTTGAAAAGTGTAAGTAGTGTAACTTGGGTGTCATTTTGTAAGTTTTTGAGCATTTCATACATGATTCTATCAGATCCTGGTGCGGAGCTCTTGCATGCGCTCAAGGCAGCTCTCAATTCGGCAATACTGAAAGGACGGTTGTAAGGCTCATTCTGTCGGCTTTTTCTTGTTAAAGGCTTACGTTCTTCTATTTCTTTATGTATGAGAAAAGATTGCGAATAATTGTTTGAACTTGACACGCTCTGAAAGTGCTCCGCAAGTGAGTCTGCCTGATCTTCTAGTGTATCGCCTTGTGTATTTACCAGAGGGAGTGAATATGTTTGTCGCCCTCTAATTCTATTTACCCTGTTCCAGACTTTGGCCTCGTCTGTAAACGAGTTAATGCTCGATAAATACTTCTGCCAGCTTTCTCTTCTGGCCAGTCGGCGGGTTCTCCTGCCTTGGGATTTTACTTGCTTAAAGTTGACTAGATTCTCTGCAGTGGGAGAAGCGCGTAGCAACCCCCACGCTTTGTTTTGTTTCTTTCGAGCGATCCTACAGTCTTCGTTCCACCACGGGACCCGCCGTTTACATGCCAAGCCATGTGCTTCTGATATGCATTTAGATGCCATGTCTATAATGAAGGCTGTGAGATACTGCACAGCAGCATCAATTCCTAAACAAGACATGTCATTCCATGAGATATTTGTTAAGTTTCGGAACTTCTCCGAGTCGGCTGTATCGATCTTCCACCTAGGAGCCTGTGGTAGACATTCTTTTTCTTTATGTGTTTTTAGCAGTATGGGGAAGTGGTCGCTTCCGTAAGGATTCTTGGTGACTTCCCATTCAAGTTCAGACAGCATACAAGGGGAAACTAGGCTGAGGTCAATTGAAGAAAATGTTCTGTTTGCGAGAGAATAATATGTGGATGTCTTCTTATTCAGCAGACACGCACCGGACGAAAAAAGGAACTGTTCAACGAGGCGACCTCGCGCATCGATACGAGAGTCTCCCCACAGGCTGTTGTGTGCATTGAAATCCCCAAGCACAACGTAAGGTTCTGGCAATTCGTCTATGAAGGACTGAAATTCATGTTTAGTTAATTTGTAATGGGGGGGTATGTAGAGCGAGCAGACAGTGATAAGTTTGTTGAGGAGAACAGCACGAACCGCCACTGCCTCAAGGGGCGTTTGTAGCTGCAAACGTTGACACGCTATGCCTTTCTGAATAACAATGGCAACACCGCCCGATGATGCGAGAGCATCATCGCGATCTCTGCGAAACGTAACATACTGTAGCAGGAAATTTGTGTGTTTAGATTTTAAGTGTGTTTCCTGTAGACACAGCACTTTTGGATTGTGTTTGTGGATGAGTTCCTGCACGTCGTCAAGGTTTCTAAGAAGGCCTCTGACGTTCCATTGGATTATTTGTGTATCCATATTGGAGGTCAATAAGTGCTGTGTGTACAGAAACAGAAGTAGTGATTATAGAGATTACAGAGATTAAATTACAGAGCCCTTTCGAGGCCCTGTAATGGGAGTTCTGCCCTTTCTGGAGCGTTCGAGGGAGCCTCGCCGCTTCTTAGGCGCTTGGTGCGCCTTGAGGATAGGTGTAGTGTCCATTGCCTCTTGTGAGGCGCCGGACACATGCTCTTGCGAGCGGGAAGATTTCAGAGGGAGTCCCGCCTTGGAGGGCAAGACCCCTGCGCCCACCAGCCCGGAGGTCGATGGGGCTCCCAGAGGGATTTGGCTACGCCGGCCGTTGCCAGCGCAGGAAGGAACCTCGGAAGTTGAGGCAGCCTCGGCTGCGCCCTCCTTCGGGGTCGATGGTTCCTTCTCCTCGGTTGACGGAGCAGCGCTAGCTGCAACCGTCGCGGGGGCAGATGGCGTGACTGCCGACTCAATGCTTGTGGGTCGGACAGCCGCCGGAGGCCGTTGTGACGCTGCCCCCTGACGCGCCACTTCGGCAAAGCTGGCCTTAGGAAGGTATGCAACGCGCCTGCGTGCCTCTTTGAATGATATGTTTTCTTTTACTTTGATAGTGACTATTTCTTTTTCCTTTTTCCAAGACGGGCATGACCGCGAGTATGCGGCATGCTCGCCATCACAGTTCACGCAGTGTGGAGCGTTTTCGCACGTTTCAGAGGCATGGTCACGGGAACTACATTTTGCACATGTCTGGCGGCCTCGGCAGTTCTGTGAGCTGTGGCCGAATCGCTGGCACTTAAAGCATCGTAGGGGATTTGGAATGTATGGTCTCACTCGGATTTTCACATAGCCTGTCTCGATAGTGTCTGGTAGGTTGCTTGAGCCAAATGTAAGTATTAGGTGCATGGTATTGATTTCTTTTCCGTCACGTCTTATTTTAATTCTCTTAACATTGATCACGTTCTGATCATTCCAACCCTCTAGAAGTTCAGCTTCAGACAATTCAAGCAGATCAGCATCCGATACAACGCCACGGGTAGTATTCATGGTACGGTGTGGGGTCACTGTGACTGGAACACCCCCAAAAGATACAAGTTTTGACAGTTTTTCAAATTGTTTCTGATCGCGGAGCTCTAGGAGAAGATCACCGCTAGCCATTTTCGATGCTTTGTATCCGGGACCAAAAACTTCTGTCAGAGATTTCGAGACAACGAAAGGTGAGATCATTCTTACAGACTTCTCAGGCTTATCGGAGTGGATGACATGAAAGCGCGGAAAGTTCTGTGTACGATTGCCAAAAAACTTAAAGACATCTTCGGTGCGCCCTCGTTTCTGAGGGCGATCAGGAAGTTTGGGAAAAGAAGTTTCCATGAAATATATAAAAATTCGGCAACAGCGCCGACCGCCCACCACGGAGCCCAACGAGGGGACGCGGCAGAGCTTGCATGCAAGTCTGCACGACGCCAGTCGTACGCCGCCACTATAACCAAATATGGTGTACCCAAGGTTGGATAGCCACACAGGGTTAACCCTTGCCACCAAGAAGAAGGAAGTAAATAGAAGGGAGAAGGAGACAGGAAAGTACTAAAAGTGGAAGGGAAAGACGAAGGTTTCAGGAGAGAGAGACAGGAAAAGGCGACTGCCGATTTCCTCCGGGTGGGTCAGTCCGGGGGTGCCGTCTACGTGAAGCAGAGGCCAAAGAGGTGTGTTGCCTCCGCCGGGGGGCCTTAAAGGTCCGAACACCCGGCATCGGCTCAACCTCCAGGATCCCCTTTTCCCCGGGCACGGCTAAGCCGCGCACGGCTACACGCGGGAGGGTCCAACCCTCGTGTGCTCGGGTACGTGGTGGCGCAACACACCAAACGCCTGCTTACGCAAACGCCCCTGCGGGGTCTAAACACAATGAACATAATGAAACTTCTATCCCAGACTACGTGGGCTAGTGACAGGAAGTGTTTATTGAAACTCTATAAAAGCCTTATTCGATCACGATTAGACTATGGTGCCGTGATTTATCACTCTGCCGCCCCGAGCGCACTAAAGATGCTAGACCCAGTCCACCATCTAGGAATCCGACTGGCCACAGGCGCTTTCAGAACAAGTCCCATACAAAGTTTATATGCAGAACCAAATGAGTGGTCACTTCATCTTCAGAGAACATACATCAGCCAAACATATTTTCTGAAAGTCCACTCAAATCCTCAACATTCCTGTTTTAATACCATTAATGACATGACATAAACTACACTCTTTCGCAATCGTCCCTCCGTTAGACAGCCTTTCTCGCTGGGTGTGAGGGAGCTTAGTGAAGAAATGCACGTTCCACTCCTCGAGCTTCGCCTTATGCATCCAGCCAAGCTGCTACCTCCTTTGGAGTGGCAGCTCATACAATGCGATATATCTTTTGTGGACGTCACAAAACATGCTCCAGAGATTGAAATCCAAATGCACTTCCGGGAACTCGAGCACAAATACTCCTGCACGCAGTTCTACACAGACGCATCAAAGTCACACGACGGGGTGTCCTATGCAGCCGTCGGTCCATCTTTCTCGGAATCCGAGGTACTACATCCGGAAACCAGTATCTTTAGGCTGAGGCCTACGCACTGTTGTCGGTTGTAAAGCATATAAAGAAATCAAAATTAGAGAAATCAATTATATATACGGACTTCCTTAGTGTTGTGAAGGCGTTGATGTCTTTCTGTAGCCACAAAAATCCGGGAATTAATGAACTCTACTCCGTACTGTGTAAAGCATATATATCTATCCAACATGTGGTAATATGCTGGGTGCCTGGACATAGGGGCATCGAGGGAAATGTACTGGCGGACCAGATGGCCACGTCAGTTGCATGGCATTCTGCTAATCCCACTGCTGCAGTTCTTGTGAAAGATCTGAGGCCTTTCTTGCGAAGGAGATTGCGAGACCACTGGCAACGCATACGGGACGCGGAAACGGATAATAAGCTCCACCTGATAAAGCCACAATTAGGTTTCTGGCCTGCTGTAACAAAATCCCGCCGGACAGATGTCCTATTCTGCCGTCTAAGAATAGGATACACTTATGGCACACACCCCGCAGGGGCGTCTGCGTCAGCAGGCGTTTGGTGTGTTGCGACACCACGGACCCGAGCACACGAGGCTTGGACGCTCCCGCGTGTAGCCGTGCTCGGCTTAGCCGTGTCTGGGGAAAAGGGGATCCTGGAGATTGAGCCGATGCGGGGTGTTTGGACCTTGAGGCCCCCCGGCGGAGGCAACACGCCTCTTTGGCCTCTGCTTCGCATAGACGGCACCCCCGGACTGACCCACCCGGGTGAAATCGGTAGTTGCCCTTTCCTGTCTCTCTCTCCCTCCAATCTTCGTCTTTCTCTTACTCTTCATCTTTCCTGTCTTCTCCTAGCTTCCGCTTACTTCGAATTTATCCAGGCAGCAAGGGTTACCCTTGTGTAAATAGCCAACCTAGGTTATTTCATATTTGGTTATAGCGGTAATCTACAGTTGGCGTTTGCAGGCCGTGTTTCACACGCCCTGCAGCGTCCCCTTGTAGGACTCCACGGTGGGTGGCTGGCGTTACTGCCGAAATATCACATCTATTTATGGATAGCTCCTTTGCTCGACTCCCTGATCGCCCTCCGAAAAGAGGGCGCACCGATGAAGTCTTTCAGTTTTTCGGACGCCAAGTCCACAACTTCCCATGTTTTCATGTCATCCACGCAGAAAAACCAGCTAAACAAGTGCGAACAATCTCCCCGTTCCTTGTATCTAAGTCTCTTACCGACGTTTTTGGTCCAGGATATAAGGTGTCGAGGATGGCTAGCGGTGACCTCCTCTTGGAGCTCCGCGATCTGAAACAATTTGAGAAACTGCCAAAACTAGTATCATTTCGGGAGACCCAAGTAGTAGTAACCCCGCACCGCACGATGAATACCAACCGCGGCGTTTTCTCGGACGTTGATTTGCTGGAGCTCACTGAGGCTGCACTCTTGGAGGGCTTCAGTGAACAAAATGTCAAAAGAAACAAGATAAGGCGCGAGGGTAAATATATTGCGACCAAGCACCTATTTCTCACCTTCAATTCAAGTGTCCTGCCCGAATCAATCGAGGCTGGGTACATCAAGCTCCGTGTAAGACCGTATGTGCCAAATCCCTTGAGATGTTTCAAATGCCAACGTTTTGGCCACAGCTCGCAGAGCTGCCGAGGCCGCCAAACATTCGCGAAATGCAGTGCCATTGAACACGCAACTGAAGAATGTAAGAACTCTCTACACTATGTAAACTGTGATGGGGATCACGCCGCGTACTCCCGGTCGTGCCCCTCCTGGAAGAAGGAAAAAGAAATTGTAACCATAAAAGTAAAAGAGAATATATCGTTCAAAGAGGAACGAAGGCGGGTAGCATACCTGCCAAAGAAAAGCTTTGCCGAAGTGGCGCGTCAGGGGGCAGCGTCAGAACGGCCTCCGGCGGCTGTCCGACCCACAAGCAGTGAGTCGGCAGTCACGCCATCTGCCCCCGCGACGGTTGCAGCTAGTGCTGCTCCGTCAACCGAGGAGAAGGAACCATCGACCCCGAAGGTGGGCGCAGCCGAGGCTGCCTCAACTTCTCAGGTCCCTTCCTGCGCTGGCAACGGCCGGCGTAGCCAAATCCATCTGGGAGCCCCATCGACCTCCGGGCTGGTGGGCGCAGGGGTGTTGCCCTCCAAGGCGGGACTCCCTCTGAAAACTTCCCGCTCGCAAGAGCACGTGTCCGGCGCCTCACAAGAGGCAATGGACACTACACCCATCCTCAAGGCGCACCAAGCGCCTAAGGAGCGGCGAGGCTCCCTCGAACGCTCCATAAAGAACAAAACCCCTATTACAGGGCCTCGAAAGGGTTCATTAATCTAAGGCATCCCGTCCGTTTCCGCAAACACAGCACCAATTTATTTTAAATATGGATACACAAATCATTCAATGGAACATTAGAGGTCTCCTTACAAAGCTTGATGATTTGCAAGAACTCATCCACAAACATAATCCAAAAGTGCTGTGTTTACAGGAAACACATCTAAAATCCAGACACCCAAACTTTCTCCGTACGTATGTTACGTTTCGCAAAGATCGCGATGATGCCATCGCATCATCGGGTGGTGTTGCAATTCTCACACTTAAAAGTATAGCATGTCAACCTTTACAGCTTCGAACGCCCCTTGAAGCAGTGGTGGTGCGAGTTGTTCTGCTAAACAAACTCATCACCATTTGCTCGCTTTATATACCCCCACATTACAAATTAACAAAACATGAATTTCAGTCCTTTATACATGAACTGCCAGAACCATATGTTGTTCTTGGCGACTTCAATGCGCACAGCTCCCTGTGGGGCGACTCTCGTATAGATGCGCGAGGTCGTCTTGTTAAACAGTTCCTTTTTTCTTGTGGTGCGTGCCTTTTGAATAAGAAGGAACCCACATATTACTCTCTAGAAAACAGAACCTTTTCTTCAATCGATCTCAGCATAGTTTCTCCTTCTATTCTGCCTGAACTTGAATGGGAAGTTACAAAGAACCCTTACGGAAGCGATCACTTTCCCATACTACTAAGAACACCTCAAGAAAACGAATATCCACCACAGGCTCCTCGGTGGAAGATTGAGACAGCTGATTGGGACAAATTTCGAACTCTTACTGGTATCTCATTGCATAACATCTCCTCGTTAGAAATTGATGCTGCTGTGGAGTATCTTACAGCCTTTATAATAGGTGCCGCATCTAAATGCATATCACAAGTAAATGGCCTCTCGTGCAAACGGCGCGTCCCGTGGTGGACCGACGATTGTAGGATCGCACGTAAAAAACAGAACAAAGCGTGGGGTTTGCTACGCGCTTCTCCCACTGCAGAAAACCTTATCAACTTTAAAAAAGTAAAATCCGAAGGCAGGCGAACCCGCCGACAGGCTAGAAGAGAAAGCTGGCAGAACTTTTTATCGGGCATCAACTCGTACACAGATGAGGCGAAAGTCTGGAACAGGGTTAGTAGGATAAGAGGGCGATAAACATACTCCCTCCCTTTGGTAAACACACAAGGCGAAACTCTGCAAGACCAGGCAGATTCACTTGGGGAGCACTTTGAGCGTGTGTCGAGCTCAATCAATTATTCCCAGTCCTTTCTTAAGCATAAAGAAATAATAGAACGTAAGCCAATCATACGAAAATCCAGGCAGAATGAACCGTATAACCGGCCTTTCAGTATTGCCGAGCTGAAAGCTGCCTTGAACACGTGCAAAAGCACTGCACCGGGACCTGACAGAGTCATGTATGACATGATCAGAAACCTACATACTGACACACAAGTTACACTACCTACACTATTCAACACTATTTGGGCTTCCGGATACCTCCCATCCACATGGAAAGAAGCGATTGTAGTCCCTGTTCTGAGGCACGGAAAAGACCCCTCCTTGGCGGCAAGTTACCGTCCGATAGCTCTAACTAATTGTCTGTGTAAGCTTTTTGAAAAAATGATAAATCGCAGACTTATACATTTCCTCGAGGTCAACAATATGCTCGATCCTTATCAGTGTGGATTCCGAGAAGGGCGGTCGACGACCGATCATCTTGTGCGCATGGAAGGAAATATCCGCGATGCCTTTATACATAAACAGTCTTTCCTATCGATATTCCTCGATAAGGAGAAGGCATATGACACGGCATGGCGTTACGGTATCTTGCGAGACCTGTCGGAAATTAGCATCCGTGGAAATATGCTGAACACAATTGAAAGCTATTTGTCAAATCTTACCTTCCGAGTAAAAGTCGGCAATGCACTGTCACGTCCCTTTACGCAGGAAACTGGTGTACCCCAGGGAGGCGTGCTCAGCTGCACTCTCTTTATCGTTAAGATGAACACGCTACGTGCTTCACTACCACCTGCCATTATTCCGTATACGTAGACGATATACAAATAGGCTTCAAATCCTGCAATCTCACAGTATGCGAAAGACAGGTACAGCAGGGCTTGAACAAGGTTTCCAAGTGGGCACACGAAAACGGATTTAAGGTCAACCCCCACAAAAGTTCTTGTGTTCTCTTCACAAGAAAGAGAGGCCTGGTCCCAGATCCTTGTGTAGAACTGGGCGGACAACAAATCCCTGTCAACAAAGAACACAAATTCCTTGGTGTTATTCTTGACTCAAGGCTCACTTTCATACCTCACATAAAACATCTTAAAGAAAAATGTCTTAGAACAATGAACTTACTTAAAATCCTATCCCACACAACGTGGGGTAGCGACAGACAGTGTTTATTGAATATTTACAAGAGCCTAGTTCGATCATGGTTAGATTATGGTGCCGTAGTATATCACTCTGCCGCACCGAGCGCACTTAAGATGTTAGACCCCGTTCACCATCTGGGTATCCGTCTGGCCACTGGCGCATTTAGGCAAGCCCTGTTGAAAGCCTATATGTAGAGTCAGATGAGTGGCCACTCCATCTTCAGAGAACAAACATCAGCTTAACGTATTTTCTCAAGGTTCGCTCTAATAAGGAACATCCGTGTTTCACAATCGCTAACGACTTGACGTGTGAAACACTTTTTCAGAACAGACCCTCTATGAGACTTCCTTTCTCACTGCGTGCAAGAGAACTTAGCACGGAAATGAATGTCCCAGTTCTCGAACAACGCCTAATGCCTCCAGCTAAGCTAGTACCGCCCTGGGAGTGGCAGCTGATAAAGTGTGACACATCCTTCGTAGAGGTCACTAAACATGCGCCAGAGACACACATCAAAATGCATTTCTTGGAGCTCCAGTACAAGTACTCGTGCACAGAGTTTTACACAGACGCTTCTAAGTCGCATGCCGGGGTGTCCTACGCAGCCATTGGTCCGTCCTTCTCGGAATCCGGTGTACTGCACCCTGAAGCAAGTATATTTACGGCTGAGGCCCATGCACTATTGTCGGCTGTGAAACATATCACAAAATCAAATATTCAAAAAACAATTTTATTTACAGACTCCTTAAGTGTCGTTAAAGCCTTGAAGTCACACTGTAAACACAGAAACCCCGTAATAATCGAGCTCTATTCCATTCTCTGTAGAGCATACATGTCTAACCAGCATGTCATTATATGCTGGGTGCCCGGGCATAGGGGCATTCAGGGTAACGTTGTAGCAGACCAGATGGCCACATCAATTTCATTGCATGCAGCTAATCCTACTGCTTCGGTCCCTGTCACAGACCTGAAGCCTTTTTTAAGACGGAAACTGCGAAACCACTGGCGACGTAAGTGGGACGCAGAAGTACATAACAAACTGCACGTGATCAAGCCACAATTAGGTTCTTGGCCCTCCATAACAAAATCACGGCGAACAGATGTCCTATTCTGTCGCCTCAGAATAGGACACATATTTGGCACACATAATTTTTTACTCCATGAAAATGATCCTCCGACCTGCGGTAGATGCGGGGAGAGGCTGACCGTCCTCCACGTCCTCCTGGAGTGTCGGGCAGCCGAATCTGAGAGTTGAGTTGAGTTGAGGTTAATGGCACATAAGCAGCTTAGGCTATCATGCGCCAAACACTAGGTATGGATTCTTTCAATAAGTTGGGAAACCTCAGTGAGTCCTTGTCTGGGCAAGGGCCCGGAGAGTCCCAACAAGTTAACTAAGGACCTCGGCCTTCTTCTCAGGGATGAGAAGGTGGATGAGGTGTTCTGTAATATGTTTGGTTTTAAAGTTTTAAGAGAACTCCAGCTTCTTTTAAAAAGTTAAAAACACATGATACTTCAACAAGGCCATCCTCTCCTAAAATCAAAGCTGGGTGAAAAGGGATATGTTCTTTGTAAAATATGGTAAAAAACTTCTTCCTCAGTGGTTCAAGTTTTCTGCATGAAAATAGGATATGGTTAACTGTTAGTTCATCTTCACATAGTTCACAGTGGGGTTTGTCTTGCTTTGTTAGAATGAAGTTGTGTGTTAGGTGTGTGTGTCCTATGCGAAGACGGCACAGAATCACTTCTTTGAAACGTTCCTGGTGTGTGCAAGATTTCCATTCGCCTAACACAGGTTTTAGCAGGTGTAATTTGTTGTTTACTTCATTGTTCCAAGCAGACTGCCATTTCTTTCTTAGTTTATGATGTATTAACTTCATGCAGTCGTTGGGAGGTATCTTTACTTTTGAGATTTCTTTGTGCCGGGCTTGTGCCGCGCATGCGTCTGCTCTCTCATTGCCACTAATTCCGACGTGGCTCGGAACCCAGCATAATGTAATGTTCACTCCTTGTGTGGTGGCTTTTATTAAATTGTGTATAATGCCTCCTAATAATGGTGTGACTGCATTTCTGGCATGAAGAGCTGTGAGTTCACTTAGGGAGTCTGTGTATATGATACTATTTGCGAGGTTGTCCTTTATTATTTTGTCTATGGCTATAGAAATGGCGTAACATTCAGCAGTGAAAATGGATGTGCACTGCGGAAGTCTTACCGTTTCTTCCCAGTTCCCTTGTACAACTGCACTTCCAACATGTTCATTCGTTTTCGAACCATCAGTATAAAAGTCTGTGAAGCTGCTGTATTTTTCTTCTAGTGCAAGGAATTCCTGAATTATGTGTTGTGGCGGAGTTTGTGCTTTCCGGAACTGTGTTAAAGTGAGATCGCGAACTGTGGGAAAGATGAACCATGGGTGTAGTGGATTTTGTCTGTGGGTAATGCCAGGTAATGTGTCCACTATGCCAAGATTCCGACACATCTCTTCAAATCGCAGGAGCAGTGGTCTTGTAGTTTGTGGTTTGTTGTTGAAAATTACTCGTGAAGGGCATTTTGTTACAAGGGGATAGCAAATGTGTTTTGGTAGAGATTGTACCTTAAGGATATATGCACAGGTTAGAGCGGCTCTTCTAGTTTCTAGTGGAGGTTCGTTTGTTTCTACGTAAAGGCTAGTTATAGGGGACGTTCGGTATGCACCGCATGAAATACGCAAGCCTGAGTTACGTACTGGGTCTAATTTTTTTAGGTATGTCGGTCTTGCTGAACCATACACTATGCAGCCATAATCTAAGGAGGAGCGTACTAAGTAACGGTAAATGTGTAGAAGGCATGTTCTATCAGATCCCCAATGTTTATATGACAGTACTTTGAGTATATTTAGTGACTGGGAAGCTTTCTTTTTGAGAGTGGTTATGTGTGGTAAGAATGTGAGCTTTTTATCGAAAGTTACACCTAGAAATTTTTGTTCATTCTTTACTGGGAGTACGGTTTCATTTAGGTGTAGGGTGGGGTCAACCTGTAGGCCTCTTTTGAGTGAGAAGAGGACAGCAACTGTTTTTTGGGGTGAAAATTGAAACCCATTTTTGTCTGCCCAAATAGCGAGTTTATTCTATGTAAGTTGTATCTGTCTTTCGCATGTTGGTAAGCTGGAGGATGTGCATGCTATTTGAAGGTCATCGACATATACAGAATACGTAATGGATCTAGGAATGATTTTTGCTATGGAGTTCATTTTTACTATGAAAAGTGTCGTACTTAAAATACAACCCTGCGGTACTCCGTTCTCCTGGACGAATTTCTTCGAAAGGGTTGCACCCAGGCGCACATGAAATGAACGGTCGCACATGAAATCTTTCAGGAAGTTCAGCATCCTGCCACGCATACCAAGCTCTGCTAGGTCGCGGAGAATACCAAACCTCCAGGTGGTATCGTAAGCCTTATCGATATCAAAAAAGACTGCTAAGCAGTGTTGCTTGTGTACAAATGCTTCTCGGACTGTATTTTCTAGGCGGACGAGATGATCAGTTGTTGAACACGCTTTTTTAAATCCACACTGGTGGATGTCAAGGAGTTCACGTGATTCAAGAGTGAACATCAGCCTCAGGTTCAGGATACTTTCAAATGATTTTGCGAGACAACTTGTGAGAGCTATAGGCCTGTAACTACCAGGGCTGGTTGGTGGCTTTCCAGGCTTCAGAAACGGTACAATCACGGCTTTTTTCCAAGCCTGCGGTATTTTCCCCGATACCCATATTTTGTTGAAGAATTGTAAAAGTGCATTCACAGCAGCGTCTGAGAGGTGAGCCAGTATTTCATAATGTATTTCATCAGGGCCGGGTGCCGTTTGTTTACCTGCGGACAGTACTTTTTGGATTTCGTGAAATGTGATTAATGCATTATAGGGCTCATTTGTACAGCCACTTGTAGGAAGTTTTTGTTTTTCGGTTGTATGCTTGTGCTTCAGGAACGATTGAGTGTAGTGTGAGGAACTTGACACATTAGAAAAATGTTCCCCTAGTACGTCTGCCTGTTCCTCTATACTTGTTTGTGTGCCAGGAGCTGTTAGAAACGGGATTGTGAAAGGAGAGAAGCTGCCATTTAATTTATGGACTTGTTCCCACATTTTTTTGGATGTGGTTGAGCTGTTAATAGATGATATGTAGTTCTTCCAGGAAGTTTTCTCAGCATCTCGAAGAATGCGGCGTGCGTTGGCTTTCGCCTTTTTAAAATTTACAAGATTATCATGGGTTGGGTATCTACGGAAGATGCCCCAGGCTTTGTTTTGTTTCTTTTTTGCTTCCCTACATTCTTGCGTATACCAGATTTTATGATTATGTCGAACCATTCCTGAGGACTGAGGAATAGCCAGCCGCGCGGCGTTAATAATACAGGTTGTGAACAATTTGTTTTGATCGTCGACATTTAGATTACTCGAGAAAACTTTTTCCAGGCTCGCCTGTTCTCGGAACAGTGCCCAGTTTTCTAAGTGCAGCTTCCAACGACGTGGTTTACTTGGGATGATTTCTGGTGGGGATGATAGGTTAATTTTTTACAGGAAGGTGATCACTTCCGTAGGGGTTGTCAACAACATCCCATTTAAAATCTGTAAAAAGTGATGGAGAACTAAAAGATAAATCTAAGCAGCTCATTTTTCCAGAGCTCGGAGAGCAATATGTGTGTTTTCCTGTATTGAGCAGGCAGACGTTATTTGATAAAATAAAATCTTCTAGGATACGGCCTCTAGTGTCTGTTTGGTCACTCCCCCAAAAAGATGAGTGTGCATTAAAATCCCCTACTACTAAATATGGCTCTGGTAGTTGTTTAAAAAGTGCATCTAAATCATGAAGTGTAACATTTAGATGTGGTTCCAGATACACAGTACCTATGGTAATTGTTTTAAAATCAAGGACGGTCACTGCTGCAGCTTCATATTTCGTCTGAAGCCTGATTTCGTGAGTAGCAGCACCATTTTGTACTATAATCGCGACACCTCCAGAGAGCCTACTCGCTTGCTCTCTGTCGCAACGAAATACTTTGTAGTTTTTGAAAATGTTCTTATGTTGTGGTCCTAAGTTCGTTTCTTGTAAACATAGAGCCACAGGAGAAAAAGTGTTTAGGATATCTTTTATGTCGCTATAGTTTTTGATAAGTCCACGACAATTCCAATGTACCAGGAACGCCATGTTTAATTATTTTGTAGGGGTGTGGCTATACATGATTAGGTTCCTCGTGTTTGAGGACCTGTTATTGGGGTTCTTTCTTTTTTCTTTCTTTCGAATGAGTTCTGCCTCCGCGGTTGCGGGTGCGGATGGGAAGTAGTCTCCATGGCCTCTCCTGAGGCGCTGGAGCTCCGCGACACCGCGGGTGTGTGTGTTTTAGGCCTCTCCCGTTCGGAAGAAACCTCTTGGGCGGCCGACTTGAGGGCCGACGGGCCCTGATTAGTAGGTGGCAGGGCAGCTTGCGCTGTCTCTGCCTGGGGCGCGGGTGGCTCCGCTGAAGGCCCGGTAACCGTTGCCTCGGCAGTCGCCGAAGGTTGGTGTGGCGCTACGCCCCGTCGCACCACATCGGCTAAGTTATTTCTTCCATTGAAGGAGAATGTGTTTGTTACTGCGATGCGCCTTCTGGCTTCTTTGAATGAAATGTTTTCTTTTGTTTTCAGCGTGATGATTTCTTTTTCTTTTTTCCAGGATGGACACGCCCTGGAGTACGCGGCATGTTCTCCTTCGCAGTTTACGCAGCGCGCTGCAGCGTTACAGTTTTCTGTAGCATGTTCTTTCGAAGCACATTTTGCGCAAGTTTTGCGGCCCCGGCAACTCTGTGAGCCGTGGCCGAACCTCTGACAATATAGGGCCTTACACACAATATAGGGCCTTACACTTATCTTCAAGTAGCCGACTTCTATTTGTTCAGGGAGTGTGTTGCTGTTGAAGGTGAGGATTAGATGTTTCGTGTCGATTTCCTTGTTGTCCTTCCGGATTTTTATCCGGTGAACGTCTATAACATCTTGGTCGCTGAGCCCTTCAAGCATTTCTTGTTCTGTTAAGTGTACGAAGTCGATTTCTGATATTACACCGCGGACAGTGTTGAGGGATCGGTGGGATGTAACGGAGACAGGGATGTCCCCAATGCACGCAAGGTTTGAAAGTTTGGTGTATTGCACATTGTCTCGAAGTTCGAGCAGCAAATCGCCACTAGACATTTTTGACAGCTTGTAGCCAGAGCCGAGGGCTTCTGTCAAGGACTTTGATACTGTGAATGGGGACAAGATTCTTGCTGGCTTTTCTTTTACTTCGCTGTGTATAACATGGTATTTTGGGATGGTAACTTTTCTTTTCTGGAAAAATTCACTTGCTTCGGTCCGCCCTCTTTTATAAGAGGGGCGATCATTTTGGGGGAAAGGAGGAGCCATAGGAAAAATTGTATTGTTCAGCTACGGTGACCATGAAGCCCAACGAGGGGACGCGACAGGAACATGCGAATAAGTCCTGCACACGCCAGCTGTACATCGAGACTATAACCTAATACGACGTAACCAAGGTAGGTTAGCCCCACAAGGTTAACCCTTGCCACCTACGAAAAATTGAAGTGAATAGAAGATACAAGAAGACAGGACAGGTGTGAAAGAAGAGGGTAAAGAAAAAGTGTGTGGAGGAAGAAGACAGGAAAAGGTGACTACCGATTTCCCCCGGGAGGGTCAGTCCGGGGGTGCCGTCTGCGTGAAGCGGAGGCCAAAGAGGTGTGTTGCTGCAACCGGGGGGCCGTAAAGGTCCCAACACCCGGCATTGGCTCAACCCCCAGGATCCCCTTTTCCCCGGACACGGCTAAGCCGCGCACGGCTACGCGCGGGAGGGTCCAACCCTCGTGTGCTCGGGTACGTGGTGTCGCAACGCACCAAACGCCTGCTTGCGCAGACGCCCCTGCGGGACGAATCTGAGAGAAAGAAGCATTTTCCCCTAGCATACCGGCACCAGATCCCCCTTCATCCCGCAATGTTACTCGGCCCAGAACCGCTATTCGATACCAACGCAGTCCTAAGTTTCCTGAAAGATGTTGTCCTGTATGTTATTAGCCCCACATGTTCATAGCGGGTCCTCTCTTCACAGGATACTGCTGTGATAGCTCTTTCGTATAGCACGTGCCTCTAGGCCCTTGTGTTTCAAGGGCTCCGGCGAGGCAACAGTGCTCCAGCTATTTTTACCATCTCATATATTTTTAATTCTATGTCATTCTTTTACGATGGATTTTAATGTTCATAGTATTCGTCATTAGTCATCGCCATAATTTTATATCACGTAGATTTTATGCACTTTACAGCAACTATCTTTAGGCCACTTTACAGCCAAGTCACATCTCCATAATACATCGTCAACATCACCACTTGTCATGGCGCTCTTTGGCCACACCTGGCCCTTGCGCCATTAAACACCACATATCATCATCATCAACCGAAGCAGACGACGCGCAGCTAACTACGCCTCTGACACTGATTGCGCTTGCGCCGCAATACTTTGCGCGACGCCTGTCTTGGCGCTCCGCGGAGCGCGGCCACCCGCTCCGTGTTACCTCTAACAGTGGACGCGCCTGTACAATGATTTAGTGCAAGCCAGAACGGCACTTGAAAGAATGATGCATCCTGTCTGTTTCGTTTGCTTCTCAGTGGCTGCGCGCCTGCTCTCTTCAATATTGTGCATTATTGGGCAAGTTCCAACATGTTGAAGTAACTGAGGCCGAGTGCATATATTAGTTTTAAAATAGGGGCCCCAAAGAGCTTTGCGGGTGTTAGTGTTGGGGCACGCAGGAGTAAAGACCTTTAGAATAGTGCTTTGCGTTAGCGGATAGCGTCTTGCGCTGACAGTGCAACTAGGGCCTCAAAGAAAAGCTATTAGAAGTAAATAAATAAAATATGCCATTTCATGATAGGAATGGTAGTTTTGACTTGCGTGCATTCACGTTTAACTACAATATAGAGGTCATTCTGTGAGCAGCAAACAACTAGTTGCACTTAGTTTTGAGCAAACCAACTTTACGTGCCTTCACGAGCCAAGATTAGCCCTGTTAGGCCTACGAGCCATAAAATGCACAATCAAATTCGGAATCGGTGGCGTCTAATGAATCAATATTCGTAACACACGCTAGCTGAGAGAAAGCGATAACCGCAGTCACTTCTCCTAGCTTGCGAACTTCACGCGTTACCACGAATAGAACCCAGTTTGGTGCTAGGTTAGAGCAAATGGTTCCCCGCAGGGGCGTCTGTGTCAGCAGGCGTTTGGTGCGTTGCGACATCACGTACCCGAGCACACGAGGGTTGGACCCTCCCGCGTGTAGCCGTGCGCGGCTTAGCCGTGTCCGGGGAAAGGGGGATCATGGAGGTTGAGCCGATGCCGGGTGTTCGGACCGTTAAGGCCCCCCGGCGGAAGCAACACACCTCTTTGCCCTCTGCTTCACGTAGACGGCACCCCCGGACTGACCCACCCGGGAGAAATCGGCAGTCGCCTTTTCCTGTCCTCCTCTCCAATCTTCGTCTTTCTCTATCGCCTTTTTCATCTTTCCTGTCTTTTCTTCACTTCTTATTACTTCCGTATTTCCTGGCGGCAAGGGTTAACCTTGTGCATTATGCCCAACCTCGGGAATAGGTATTTGGTTATAGTGGGGATGTACCGCTGGCGTGCGCAGGACTGAATACTTCCCGTCCTGTGTCGTCCCCTGGTTGGGCTCCATGGTGGGTGGCGGCCATCCCTGCCGAATATTATTATTACTTATGGAATCAAATTTCCCTCCACTCCCTGATCGCTCCTTCAAGAGGGGGCGCACGGAAGATTCCTTCAACTTCTTCATGAGTCACAAAGAAACATTCCCAAAATACCATGTCATTCACAGTCAACATGAAAGCAAGACAGTCCGAACAATATCTCCTTTTGTTGTGGCAAAATCATTGGCAAACTCCATCGGCCCAGGTTACAAAGTAACTAAAATGGGAAGCGCCGATCTTCTTCTTGAACTTCGTGACAAGACACAGTACAGTAAATTGTCAAAACTAATTGCTTTTGGGGACATTCCAGTTTCAGTAGGCCCACAGAGATCTTTGAACACTGTCCGCGGTGTCGTCTCTGAAGATGACCTGCTTGATCTTAGTGAAAGTGAGCTACTTGAGGGATGGCAAGATCAAAATGTAGTAAAGGTCCAGAGAATAACGATTAGGCGCGACGGCAAGGAAATCCCCACAAAACACATAATCTTAACTTTTGGAACTAGCACTTTACCAGACTCAATAGCAACAGGATACTGCAAACTCCGTGTAAGACCATACATCCCTTACCCACGCCGATGCTTCAAGTGTCAGCGGTTCGGGCACGGTTCACAAAGCTGCCGAGGGCGCACTACTTGTGCAAAGTGTGCATCAAACGAGCACTCATCTGACACTTGCACTTCCACCACCCATTGTGCTAACTGTGACGGGGATCACCCAGAGTACTCCCGTTCTTGCCCATCCTGGATAAAAGAAAAACAAATCATTGAAATCAAAATCAAACTGAACCTTTCCTTCCAAGAGGCGCGCAAGCGCTTCTCGATGAACCAGTCTAGTCCATCTTACACCGATGTGGCGCGCCAGGGGGCAGCGCTACATTCTTCGGCGGCCGCCGAAGCCACACGGAGTGTGACGGCGGTCACGCCATCATCCTCCCCCGGCTGGAACCGCCAGCGCTGTACCGGCCCCCACAAAGGAGGACCAACAGACCCTCGGGCCTGTTGGACCCAAGGCCACTGCGCGTGCAGATAGGCCCACCACCCCCGCGAACGTGCCCGCTGCGCAGGCGCTATCCACCGCCTCAGACGAGGTGATGGATACAAATACCAATCCGGCGTCTCAGACGCCGAAGGAATGGCGCAGCTCCCTTGAGCGTGCCCGGAAGTTAGAGAGATCGCGTTTCACGGGGCCTGGAAAGGTCTCGTGAGATAATCTAATCCATATTTATTAGACACACAGCACAAAACACATACATTATGGATACACAGTTAATACAATGGAACGTCAGGGGTTTACTCCACAACCTAGACGACATTAAGGAACTTTTACATAGGTACACCCCAAAGGTGCTGTGTGTCCAAGAAACATATCTTAAACCTTCACAAACAAACTTTCTCCGACAGTATGCCATTTTCCGGAAAGACCGCAACGAGGCCCTTGCCTCGTCGGGCGGTGTGGCAATAATAGTAGATAAGTGTGTTGCTTGCCAGCAGTTACCCCTTAAAACGCCCCTAGAGGCAGTGGCAGTCAGAGCGGTGCTTTTTAGTAAGCTGCTGACAATTGCATCTTTATACATTCCTCCCAACTGTCAACTCTCCAAAACTGAATTTGATAGCTTTATTGCGCAACTCCCGGAACCCTACATTGTCGTTGGAGACTTAAATGCCCATATACCTTGTGGGGCGACCCTAGGTGTGATGCCAGAGGGCGTCTGATTGAAAATTTCCTATTCAGTACGGGTGCATGCTTGCTAAATAAAAAGGAGCCAACTTTTTACAGCGTTGCACACAAGACAATTTCATCTATAGATTTATCTATTGCTTCAAGTACAGTCGTGCCGTAGTTGGAGTGGAATGTACAAAAGGACCCTTACGGGAGTGATCATTTCCCGATTGTGTTAAAATTAAGGAAACGGGACGAATGTTCTCCACATGTACCCCAGTGGAAAGTTGACTCAGTCAACTGGCAGCGATACGGAGAACTAACATATATGACCTGGGATGATATTCGTGCACTCAGTATTGACGATGCAGTCTCATATTTAACCGCATTTATTCTCGACGTAGCGTCAATATGTATCCCGCAAACAAATGCATCGCCTAATAAACGGCGTGTTCCCTGGTGGAACGATGAATGTAAGGAAGCACGAAAGAAACAGAATAAGGCTTGGAATCAGCTCCGTGACTCTCCGACTATAGAAAACCTTATCAGCTTTAGGAAAATAAAATCAGAAGGAAGAAGAACGCGCCGCCGTGCCATAGGCATAGCTGGCAAAAATATATTTCCGGCATTAATTCGTATACAGACGAAACAAAAGCCTGGAACAGGGTAAACAAACTAAAAGGCCGTGAAACTCATCCGCTACCATTAGTAAACACACAAGCAGACACTCTTGAGGAACAAGCTGATTGCCTAGGACAATATTTCGAGCACATTTCCAGTACATCTCATTATACAGATACATTCCTAAAATACCAGCGACTAGCAGAACAGCTGCATTTGAGTCGGAAGGGCACATCGAATGAAGCATACAATCGTGCATTTGGAATGGCTGACTTCCAGGCTTCACTGAACTGTTGCAACAAGTCCGCTCCAGGAAGTGACAGAATATTGTATGAGATGATCAGACACTTACACCCTGAAACCCAAAAAACACTACTGTCACTCTTCAATCCCATGTTCTCTGCCGGCTACATTCCTTCTGCCTGGAAAGAAGGAATTGTAATCTCTATTCTCAAAGAGGGCAAGGACCCTTCCTCACCCAATAGTTATAGGCCTATAGCTCTGACAAGTTGTCTATGTAAATTATTTGAGAAAATGATTAACCGCCACCTCATCCACTTTCATGAAAGCAACAAGATACTCGATCCCTTTCAATGCGGTTTTAGGGAGGGTAGATCCACAACAGATCACCTTGTCCGCATAGAGACAAATATCCGAGATGCCTTTGTCCACAAACAATTTTTTTCTATCAGTATTTTTAGATATGGAATGGAAAAGGCATACGACACAACCTGGCGCTATGGAATCCTCCGTGACCTGTCTGAAATGGGAGTTCGAGGCAACTTGCTGAACGTGATTCAGAGTTACCTCTCCAATCGCACGTTCAGCGTTAGAGTTGGTAACGCTCTGTCTCGTCCATTTACGTAAGAGGCTGGTGTTCCACAGGCTGGTGTGCTGAGCTGCACTCTTTTCATTGTCAAAATGAACTCGATCCAGACTGCCATACCACGTAGCATGTTTTATTCTGTATATGTGGATTACATCCAGATAGGTTTCAAATCATGTAACCTAAGTATCTGCGAGCGGCAAGTACAGCTTTGCATAAAAAAATTATGTATGTGGGCGGACGAAAACGGTTTCAAGCTAAGCCCACAAAAAAGTACATGCGTCCTATTTTCTAACAAGAGAGGTATACTTGCGGACCCCGCAATAGATCTAAATGGAGAGCGGCTATCTGTGAGCCATGAACACAAATTTCCAGGAATCATTTTAGACAATAACCTTAATTTTGTACCCCACCTCAAGTATCTCAAATCAAAGTGCGTCAAGACTATAAATCTTCTGAAACCTTTATCACGTACATCTTGGGGAAGCGACAGACGGTGCCTTCTAAAACTTTACAAAAGCCTAATATTAACACGGCTTGACTACAGATCAATAGTCTATAATTCTGCTGCACCAAGCGCTTTGGAAATGCTAGATCCTATTCACCACCTAGGTATCCGCCTTGCTACAGACGCCTTTAGGACTAGCCCTGTGCAAAGCCTCTACGTCGAGTCAAACGAATGGCCATTACACTACCAAAGGATATATCTTACTTTCTCCTACGCCTTGAAAGATAGATCAGATGTTAAACATTCTTGTCATTCCACTATACGTGACTTGTCCACTGCTAGGCTGTTTCGTAACCGCCCGGCCACTAGGCCTCCTCTGTCCCTCCGGTTGGAAGCACTCTCAGAAAATACAGGGATCCCTCTTTTACACAATGTCCTAATGGCTCCTACACGGCTTCCACCGCCTTGTGAGTGGCAGACTATAAGATGTGACATCTTTTTTCTAGAAATATCAAACAAGCACCTGAGGCTCACATACAATCTCATTTTCTTGAACTTAAAGAGAAGTATTCCTGTGACGAATATTACACAGATGCTTCGAAGTCTCCAGCTGGTGTTGCTTACGCAGCTCTCGGACCCTCATTTTGAGCATCAGGGCCACTAATTCCACACACCAGTATCTTTACGGCAGAAGCGTACGGTATACTTTCGGCTGTTAAACACATAAGGCGCAGAAATGTCGCTAAGGCTGTTGTCTTTACAGACTCGTTAAGTGTCGTGAGAGCCCTGATTAGCTTACGAAAGCATAAGAATCCCGTTTTGAATGAGCTGTATAGTTTGTTGTGCTCCGCATATATCGGCAACCAAGCGATTATTCTATGCTGGGTACCTGGCCATAAAGGTATAAAAGGCAACGTAGCTGCTGACGAAAACGCTACGTCAGTGAGTTTTAGCGACACAGATGGAAATATCCCCATTCCTACCACAGACCTAAAGCCCTTTCTGCGCCGTAAATTGAGGAAACATTGGCAATCAGAGGGGGATACACCAACATTGAATAGGTTACATATTATAAAACCAAGATTGCGGAATTGGTTAAGTGACAAAACAGCACGGTAAAAGGAAGTACTTCTTTGCCGATTAAGAATAGGACACACTTACAGTACTCACTCCTACCTCTTGACTGGCGGGGATCCTCCTACTTGTAGTAGGTGCGGCGATGGCCTGACAGTCATCCATGCTCTTATCCAGTGCCCTGCAATAGAAACGGAGAGGAAAAAGCATTTCCCTTCTGCATATCGCGAGAATATACCACTCCATCCTGCATTTTTTCTTAGTGACGAACCGTTTTTCAAACTGCAAACAGCCTTAGATTTTTTAGACGAAACCGACATCCTGAAAATCATTTGGCCAGGCAATTTTTAGCACGTGACTAAAAGCCCTGCACTCAAGGGCTCTCTTAAAACTCTGGAGTCAGTGTTGTTTTATTGCACAGTGTTTTAACGACAGCCCATTGCCATAGCCCACATCACTGCCTAGTCACGGTCATTATTTTAGTAGCTATGCCACTTACAGCTACAGATTTTAGGCCCTTTTACAGCCATACCACATCTACCATGATGAGTTCATTGTGCATGTCATCCACAATACATCGTCAACATTACCACCTGTCATGGCGCTCTTTGGCGAAACCTGGCCCTTGCGCCATAAAACACCACACTTCATCATGGGCACACACACCTCACACACAATTACTTACTTACAAAAGAAGACACACCAACATGCGAGAAATGTCAAGAACCACTAACAGTTATGCACATATTACTGACATGTACGCATATTGAAACACACAGATAAGCACTTTTGCACAAGCTATATCAACTACACATACCTTTGCACACTGCTCTAATTTTAGGTGATAATCCACTAGTACCATTATGTGACATCCCTAAATTTCTAGATGACACTGGCTTTTTACATAAAATATAGATTAACAAAGTCTTTTCCTTTAAAAACTGGATTTTAAAACACCTCGTGTTTGGCGCAGCATAGCCTCAGCCGCTTTTGCGCCATTAAACTCCATTTAACTAACTAGAGCAAATGGTTAGAGAAGGCGCTTCGATGAGTGCCGCCATGTTTGCTGGCGCAAAGCTTTTGGGGCCGCTATTTGGGCTGCCGCTAAATCGGTGAAATAACGTTCCGAACGCAAAACCCAAACCAATGCCTCCTTTACTAGATGCCTGCCGCGTCGCTAGTCTTCCCATTGGAGCGGAGGTTCTCGTAGTTCAGGGTAGTCGCGCAGAGACGGCGCTCACAGCCGACCCACTTCCTGTTGCGGAGGAAGTGACGATGACTAGGCTGCCGCATGCTCGACCAATGGCTTGACGAGAGACCGCGGGTCCTGCCTCTGAGATCGCAACAGGCGCCGCTAAAATCTCGGAGGCAAGGCTACGTGATTTAGGTTTGCAGCGGCCACCGCAGCTAGCGCTCGCAGCCGACCCGGGTTCACCCGGGTGGAGAAGAGCAAAGAGGAGAGGGGCAGGAACCAGCTTCTCGGCTCACGCGGCAGGCATCGTCTAGTAAAGGAGGCATTGCCCAAACGCAGTTTGCGTCTCGCGCATGCGCAGTGGCTTCGACGCAATTACTTTGGGGCTCCAATAGATTTGGGGGCCCTATTCTAAAACTCTCTAGTGAAGGCAAAGCACATGTCCGACCACACAGTCACCATCCTGTCCAGTATCAGTTTATTCTTTGTCTTTGTTTGCACATAGCCTCACTTTCTCTTTAGCCTACCCTAATGCACAGCATGTTTTCTTTACGACACCTTGTAAGAGGTTTAAGTTTGCCGCATAGCTTGTGACATATGAGGGGTTGAGCATGCAGTGTTCCTGAAGACAGGCGATGCTTCTGTGATGGATTTAGTTAAGAGCACACAGTCTGCACAAAGCCCACCAGAATGATCTTGTGAAGGCAATATTTGTAGAGGTTCCTACAGTTACCTTCAGAGAAAAGTGGTGCTGTGTGCAGTGCTGCTGTATGCCAGGAATGGGCATCACCACCTTTTTCGAGGGGCCAAGACACTCGGAAAATAATGTTTGTGGCCCGTGTTGTCAGTTTCATTGGTATAAACTATACCAAAACATTGCTATGCTAATGGTCTTCTTGCTATAGTAATATTGCATCAGAAATAAACCTAACTTAAAGATAATTAAAAGCTATGTACTCAGAGTAGGTGTATAATTATATCAAACGTGCACAGAACTGCCAGCCTATCGGGGGATTATGAGCAAACATTTTCGATATCTATATGACGGCTTATGAATTTTGGCACATTTTAAGATTTTATTTATGTTGGGTCCAGTTTTATGAAATACGAGTTCTTTTCACAAACTTATGCTCATCTGTCTCCAAACCTCTTCTTAAGTCTTCAGATGACAAAATGTCGCCACTTGCTTTGAGTGTGCTAGTTTATACAGACTAGTTCCGGAAGCAGGCAAAATGGGCAGCAGCAATGTCGCTGAGAAAGCCGCTGTGATCTAAAGGCTACCGTGGAATACCGTAGAAGCGCCTAGTTTCGCACAAGCGCCCAGAATTAACATTTCGAAAACTTCTGAATTTGAAAATTGTATGTTAAGTGGCCACGCCATCCAAAGCGCAAACATCAGACAAGATATCAAGGCCTTAAGCATGCACATCCGCCAGTGGAAGAACTTATTCGGAGTGACATTGTGCGTTTTCACCAACAGCCAGAAAGCCCATGCTGTCTGCACGGAAGCGGTTGATGCCTTTTGCCCAAGAATTGCAACTTTGAGGACACGCATCGACTACAAGGCCTACAGCATCTGTAACAGGGGCCAGATTATGGTTAGAATGGACAGTCCAGTGACTCGTACTAACAACATTGTGGGGTAAAGCAGCATGCGGGTTACTAACGCCGGCTCAAAGAGCCGCTGAGTTCAGTGAAGATGAGTGGGCACTAGTGCACCCCATAATTTACCATCTGAAAATAAGCATGCTTTCTTCGATTCCGTAGCCACCGTAGCCCTGCCTTGGAAGTTTTTCGTTGACTGACCTCGGTTTTTACTGCTTCGTCCGGACAAGCACCCATATCTAGATTAACCCAATATTCAGTGAAAGTGGGGTGAAAACTTCCACGTCGCTGTTCAGTTTTTGCTGTTCCTAGTTTGCTGCTACTTGTGTGCTGCGTCTAAAGGTTAAATCATTGTTATTATAGTGTGTATGTATCTGAAAAGGCATGGGCTCAAGGTAAGCTTTAAAAACTCTTTGTGCGGTTCACCCCCTTCTTTCTTCGTCCTGTATGCGAGATTGATACACGTGCGAGATTGATACAGTTATAGGAAGTACATCGATTTGCCTAAACTTCATCCTTCTGGCTTCAGGGCAGCTCTGCAACTTTGTGAATAGGTCGGAATAACTCGGAAATAAGTCTTCACCTGTGTGGTGCCGATCCGCCCCCCCTCCCCTATTTTTGACACCTTACCTCCTAAGCCCGATGCACAAAAATGCCCAAAGGAAATATTTTTCTTCGAGCTGTACAAAATTCACCGATTAAGGATATTATTTGAATAGAATAAATATTTTGCACAATCTTGTTCAGTAATAAGTAGCGAGCAAAACCAGCGAGAACAGTGGAAGTAAGCTTAACATCAAGTCATGTATGGCTTTATGCAGAATTTGTACACACAGTCTTGTTGGACGTGAAACCGAGGTGCAACACTGTAGTTGCTTCGCATTACCTTTGTTAGAATACTGCAGCTGTGATTTCTTTTTGCATTGGCCTTTCTCCTCTGAATGTGCTTGAGAAAAAAGCAAGTCATGCACCAAACCATTCTTTTTTGTGCTTTGTTTCTGTTTTAATTCAACAAATGGTGTTCGCTGCTAGTTATTCAGTGTCGGCTGAAGACATTTAGCCGGAAACTTCATACTTGAAGCTGAATGGCTGAGCATGCTGCCAAGTTTTGACAAAAGATTGGTAAAAGAAGAAACAAGAGGACAGACAGAGTGCCGTGTGAGCTTACAACTAGCTTATTTTTCTTGTGACATGTGCCTTAGGTTCAGAAATTAAACTGTATTTGCAATTTGAATTGCAGTCGACTCTCGTTACAATGGACCCCGATAATCCGACAAAAGACGTCTGTTTTATCCGCAGTCTGTAGTATCCAGGACGCCTCAATCCGAAGTTTTTATCGCGATGTCTATTTTATTGCAGAAAGTGACGAAGATCAAAAGTAAAAAAAACGAAAAAAGTCGCAATTTCGCTCGCAAGGCGAAGCATCGATTGTGCTTCCATATTAGGCAAGATAAGCGCTGCAGCAGCAGCGATTGAATCGACTTTCACAATGTCTCTTGCTTCACTGCAAACGAAACATCGAAAGCAGAGTACATGCGAACCTTCTGGCACTGCGTGCACTTTGTCCACATCGCATATTGCTTTGAAGACGAGGCCCGCATGGGTGCGCGCTTTGTTCGCATCTTGCATCGCTTTCAAGACACGGAGCCCGCGCAGTTGCATTAACAGCAGCCATCGGAGTTTAGCCACCCCCCCCCCCATGCGTTGCATGTGAAAGACGGTGCGCTTCTGCCTGTCTCCTTCTTTCTTCTGTTTACTTCCTTTCTGCTTGGCGGCAAGGGTTCCCCCTGTGTGGCAATCCAACCTTGGGTACGCCATATTTCGTTATAGTGGCGGCGTACGACTGGCGTCGTGCAGACTTGCATGCAAGCTCTGCCGCGTCCCCTCGTTGGGCTCCGTCGTGGGCGGTCGGCGCTGTTGCCGAATTTTTACACATTTTCATCGAAACTTCCTTCCCCAAACTTCCTGATCGCCCTCAGAAACGAGGGCGCACCGAAGATCTCTTTCAATTTTTCGGAAGACAAGTCCACAACTTTCCTCGATTCCAAGTGATTCACTCAGAAAAGCCAAACTAGTGCGATCCATTTCACCATTCCTTGCTTCCAAGTCTTTGACTGAAGTTTCCGGTACAGGATATAAGGTGTCGAGAATGTCAAGTGGTGATCTCCTTTTGGAGCTCCAAAATCAGAAGCAGTATGAGAAGCTGCCGAAACTTGTGTCATTTGAGGAGACCCAAGTAACGGTAACCCCGCACCGTACCATTAACACAAGCCGTGGTGTTGTCTCGGACGATGACTTGCTCGAGCTCACTGAGAATGAACACTTGGAGGGCTTCAGTGACCAGAACGTTATCAATGTTAAATGAATTAAGATCAGGCGTGACAGCAAAGAAATCAAGACCAAACACCTTATATTGACTTTAGGCTCAAGTATTCTGCCCGAGTCTGTAGAGGCCGGGTACATCAAGCTCCGTGTTAGGCCATATGTGCCAAATCCGCTTAGATGTTTCAAATGCCAACGCTTTGGCCACAGTTCGCATAGCTGCCGAGGCCGTCCAACCTGTGCGAAGTGCAGTGCACACGAACATACTTCTGAAGCTTGCGTGAGCAGTCTCCATTGTATAAACTGTGAAGGAGAGCACGCCGCATACTCGCGGTCGTGCCCGTCCTGGAAAAAAGAGAAAGACATAGTCACAATCAAAGTAAAGGAAAACATACCATTCAAAGAGGCACGCAGGCGGGTAGCATACTTGCCAAAGAAAAGCTTTGCCGAAGTGGCGCGTCAGGGGGCAGCGTCACAACGGCCTCCGGCGGCTGTCCGACCCACAGGCAGTGAGTCGGCAGCTACGCCGTCTGCCCCCACGGCGGTTGCAGCTAGCGCTGCTCCGTCAACCCTGAATGAGGGATCATCGACCCCGAAGGTTGGCGCAGGCGAGGCCGCCCCGGCCTCCACGGCCCCTTCCTGCGCTGGCAACAGCCGGCGCAGTCAAATCCCTCAGGGAGCCCCATCGACCTCCGGGCTGGTGGGTGCAGGGGTCTTGCCCTCCAAGGCGGGACCCTCTCTAGTAACTTCTCGCTCGCAAGAGCACGTGTCCGGCGCCTCACAGGAGGCAATGGATACTACACCTACCCTCAAGGCGCACCAAGCGCCTAAGGAGCGGCGAGGATCCCTCGAACGCTCCAGAAAAAGCAAAACCCCGCTTACAGGGCCTCGAAAGAGCTCTGTAATTTAAGGCATCATTCCGTTTCCGTAAACACAGCACCAATTTACTTTAAATATGGATACACAAATAATTCAGTGGAACGTCCGAGGTCTTCTTAGAAACCTTGATGATTTGCAAGAACTTATCCACAAACATAATCCAAAAGTGCTGTGTTTACAGGAAACACATTTAAACTCCAAACACACAAACTTTCTCCGTAGGTATGTTACGTTTCGCAAAGTTCGCTATGATGCCGTAGCATCATCGGGTGGTGTGGCGATTCTCACTCATAAAAGTATAGAATGTCAACCTTTGCAGCTACGAACGCCCCTTGAAGCAGTGGCGGTGCGAGCTGTTCTGCTAAACAAACTCATCACTATTTGCTCGCTTTATATACCTCCACATTACAAATTAACTAAACATGAATTTCAATCCTTTATAGATGAATTGCCAGAGCCTTATCTGGTTCTTGGCGACTTGAATGCACACAACTACCTGTGGGGCGACCCTCGTATAGATGCGCGAGGAGGTCTTGTTGAACAGTTCCTTTTCTCTTCTGGTGCTTGTCTTCTGAATAAGAAGGAAGCGACACACTATTCTCTTGCAAACAGAACATTCTCTTCAATAGATCTTAGCCTAGTCTCCCCGTCACTACTGTCTGAACTTGAATGGGAAGTTAACGACAATCCTTACGGGAGCGACCACTTCCCTATACTACTAAGAACATATAAAGAAAACGAATGTCTACCACAGGCTCCTAGGTGGAAAATCGATACAGCCGACTGGGAGAAATTCCGAACCTTAACTAGCATGTCATGGGATGACATGTCCTCGGTAGAAATTGATGCTGCTGTGGGTTACTTTACAGCTTTCATTATAGATGCCGCATCTAAATGCATACGTGAAGTAAGTGGCTCGGCATGCAAACGGCATGTCCCGTGGTGGAACGATGAATGTAGAGTCGCACGTAGAAATCAAAACAAAGCGTGGGGGTCGCTATTTGCTTCGCCCACTGCAGAGAATCTTGTTAACTTTAAGAAAGTCAAGTCTCAAGGCAGGAGAACCCGCCGACAGACCAGAAGAGAGAGTTGGCAAAAGTTTTTGTCAAACATCAACTCGTTTACAAATGAGGCGAAAGTCTGGAACCGAGTAAATAGAATTAGAGGGAGACCAACATATTCACTCCCTCTGGTAAACACACAAGGTGATACGCTGCAACATCAGGCAGACTCAATTGGGGAGCACTTTGAGAGTGTCAAGTTCAAAACATTATTCGAAATCCTTCCTGAAGTATAAGCAAATAAAAGAATGTAAGCCACTCAAAAGAAAATGTCTACAGAATGAATCGTACAACTGCCCTTTCAGTATTGCCGAGTTGAGAGCTGCCTTGAGCTCATGCAAGAGCTCTGCACTGGGATCTGACAGAATCATATATAAAATGATAAAAACCCTACACAATGACACCCAAGTTACACTACTCACACTTTTCAGCAGCATTTGGACTGCAGGATACCTCCCAACTGCATGGAAAGAAGTCATTGTGGTTCCTGTTTTGAAACAAGGCAAAGATCCTTCCTTAGTGGCAAGTTACCGCCCTATCGCCCTCACGAGTTGCCTTTGTAAGGTATTTGAAATAATGATTAATCGGCGACTCATTCACTTCCTTGAACTGAGCAATATCCTTGATCCCTATCAGTGCGGCTTCCGAGAAGGGCGCTCCACAACTGACCATCTTGTCCGTATAGAAGCAAATATCCGGGACGCATTTGTACACAAACAATTCTTCTTATCCATATTCCTCGATATGGAGAAGGCGTACGATACGACGTGGCGTTACGGAATCCTAAGAGACTTGTTAGAAATGGGTATCTATGGAAGTATGCTTAACCTAGTAGAAAGCTATATGTCCAGTCGTACGTTCCGGGTAAAAGTTGGCAATGTACTTTCACGACCTTTTATGCAAGAAACGGGTGTACCCCGAGGAGGCGTGCTCAGCTGCACACTTTTCATCGTGAAGATGAACACGCTTCGCGCTTCATTACCACCGGCAATCTTTTATTCTGTCTACGTGGACGATATACAAATAGCTTTCAAATTTTGTAACCTTGCAGTCTGCGAGAGGCAGGTACAGCATGGCCTGAACAAAGTCTCAATGTGGGCAGACAATAATGGATTTAAGATCAATCCTAGCAAAACCTCTTGCGTTCTTTTTACAAGAAAGAGAGGAATGATCCCCGATCCTTGCTTAGAACTATGTGGACAACAAATACACGTAAAGAAAGAGCACACATTTCTAGGTGTTATACTAGACTACACTCTCACTTTCGTCCCCCACATTAAACATCTTAAAGAAAAATGTCTGAAAACAATGAACCTAATGAAACTTCTATCCCATACTTCGTGGGGTAGTGACAGGAAGTGCTTAATTAATCTCTATAAGAGCCTGATCCGTTCACGATTAGATTATGGTGCCGTAATCTATCACTCTGCCGGCCCGAGTGCGCTAAAGATGCTAGACTCTGTTCACCATCTAGGTATCCGTTTAGCCACAGGAGCTTTCAGAACGAGTCCCGTAGAAAGTTTATATGCAGAATCGAATGAGCGGTCAATTCATATCCAGAGAACATACATCAGCCAAACATATTTTCTGAAAGTCCACTCAAATCATGAACATCCCTGTTTTATTACCGTCAGTGACATGACATATGCTACATTCTTTCGCAACCGTCCCTCCGCAAGACAGCCTTTCTCGCTGCGCGTGAGGGAGCTTAGTGATGAAATGCATGTCCCACTCCTCGAGCTCCGCCCAGTGCCTCCAGCTAAGCTGCTACCTCCTTGGGAGTGGCAGATGATACAATGCGATATATCTTTCATGCAGGTTACAAAACACGCTCCAGAGATTGAAATCCAGATGCATTTCCGGGAACTGCAATACAAACAGTCCTGCACGGAGTTTTACACAGACGCATCGAAGTCACGCGAGGGGGTGTCATATGCAGCCGTCGGTCCATCTTTCTCGGAATCCGATTTACTGCATCCGGAAGCTAGTATCTTCACGGCTGAGGCCTACGCAATATTGTCGACCGTGAAGCATATAAGGAAATCGTAACTCCAAAAATCAGTTATATATACGGACTCCCTTAGTGTTGTGAAGTCTTTGATGTCGTTCTGTAAGCACAAAAATCCTATGATAATTGAACTCTATTCCGTCGTATGTAAAGCATATGTATCTAACCAGCATGTGATTATATGCTGGGTGTCTGGCCATAGGGGCATCCAGGGTAACGTTCTAGCGGTCCAGATGGCCACATCAATTGCATCACACACTGTTAATTCTACCGCTGTAGTCCCTGTCACAGACCTGAAACCTTTCTTAAGAAGGAAACTGCGAAACTACTGGCAACGATTGTGGGACCTGGAAACAAATAATAAGTTGCATGTAATAAAGCCACAATTAGGTTTCTGGCCTCCTGTAACAAAATCACGCCGGGCAGATGTCCTATTCTGTCGTCTAAGAATAGGACACACATTTGGCACCACAACTTTTTACTCACTTGAAACAAGCCTCCAAGCTGTGGTAGATGCGGGGAGAGGCTGACCATCCTCCACGTCCTGCTGGAGTGTCGGGAAGCCGAATATGAAAGAAAGAAGCATTTTCCCTTAGCATACCGGCAGCACATCCCCCTTCATCCTGTTATATTACTCGGTGCAGAACCGCTCTTTGATACCAGCGCTGTCCTAGGTTTCCTGAAAGATGTATTACATGTAATTAGCGCATACGTTCGTAGCGCCTCCTCTCTATAGAGTATAGCGCTGTGATAGTTGTTTCGTATAGCACATGCCTCTCGTCCCTTGGGTTCAAGGGTTCTGGCGAGGCAGTAGTGCTCTTAGAAAATTTTAGCATCTCACATATTTTGTACATTGCATCATTTTTCCCAATACATTCTAGTGTTCATAGTATTCGTCATTGGTCATCGCCATAATTTTATAGCACGTAGATTGTACGCACTTTAGAGGGACTATTTTTAGGCCACTTTAAAACCAAGTCACATCTTCTTCACAGGACCCATCATTCAACCGCGAAATCACTAACACTGTCTTGGCGCTCTTTGGCCATATCTGGCCCTTGCGCCAATAAACCACACACATCATCATCATAGACAAACACCAGTGCGGATGCAAAAAGGGCTGTTCCACCAATGACCATCTCGTGCGACTAGAGCATGAAATACGTGACGCGTTTCTTCACAAGCAATACTGTCTCGCTGTTTTTTTTTATTGTGAAAAGGCATATGATACCACATGGCGATACGGAATTTTGAGAGACCTGGCTGACATGGGAATTCGCGGAAGAATGCTGAATTGTCTATGCGATTTCATGTCAAACCGAACATCTCAAGTACGTCTCGGCGCAATACTCTCGCGCACATTCACACAAGAAAATGACGTTCCACAAGGTTGCATTCTGAGCACGACGCTCTTCATAGTAAAAATGAACTCTGTAAATAAGATCATCCCATCATCATTTATGCACTCAATATATGTCGACGATTTGCAACTGGCTTGCCGCGCCTCAAGCTTACCCACCTGTGAACGACAACTACAAATAACGATAAATAATCTTACACAATGGGCTAACAAAAATGGTTTCCGGTTCTCAACACACAAAACTGTTACAGTTCTCTTTTCCCAGAAGCGAGGGTTACACTGTACTCCAGGTCTCACATTGCATGGTACAGCGCTACCGTTCAAAGAACACCATAAATTTCTAGGCTTAACATTTGACACTAAACTGAACTTCCTGGCCCACAATAACGCTACCAAAATTAAAGCAAATAAAGCGCTAAATATCCTCAAAGTTTTATCACATAAGCACTGGGGATCTGACCGTACATGTCTACTACGTATATACCGATCCCTCGTACGTAGCATCCTCGACTACGGTAGAGTAGTTTATGGTGCAGCTAGGCAGTCCTACATTAAGCGACTTGATCCAGTTCACGATCTTGGCCTACGACTGGCGAGCGGTGCCTACAGGACATCACCTGTACAAAGTTTATACGTTGACGCTAATGAGCCTTCATTACAGCACCGCAGAGCACAACTTACACTTTGCTATGTACCAAGAATTCGGTCATCACCACAACATATATGCTACAACATCGTAACACAGTCCCAATCACGCATACACTACACAAATAAACCAAACATGATTCGGCCACTCATCTTAGGACACGAACAATATTGTCAGACATATGATGTTCCTCCCGAAGCCCAGCAGGTTGCCGAAAGGCCACCAAGACTGCCCCCATGGTGCAATTTTACACAGCTGTGTGACTGGACGTTAACAAATATAAAGAAACAACACATTCCACAAGAGCATATAATACAAGAGTTCCGAGCTATCCAAGAAAAATATAAAAATTACACAGAATTTTACACTGACGGCTCTAAAACACAAGAATACGTAGGTGTCGGGATCGTAACAAAAAATTTGGAAAATAGCATTCGCATAAATAATTTTTCTTCAATCTTTACCGCCGAAGTTTATGCGATTTGTATGGCAGTTAAGAAAATTACTTTCGACAAGCAGAAGAATGCTATTATTTATACCGACTCGTTAAGTGCCCCAAAAGCCCTCAACTTGAACTCCGCGTCTGAACCCCTGCTTGGCGATATCTTAAACATAGTGTTTAACAAGAAATACGAAGGAACCATACGATTCTGCTGAATCCCAAGCCATGTTAGGATAGCAGGGAATGAAGCTGCAGATAGAAGCGCATCCATGGCAGCATCCATCCCCTACTACATAGCGCATCTATCCCCTACTACAAAATCGCGCCGAACAGACGTCCTATTCTGTCGTCTCAGAATAGGACACACGTTTGGCACCCATAATTTTCTACTCACCGGAAGTGAGCCTCCAACCTGTGGTAGATGCGGGGAGAGGCTGACTGTACTCCACGTCCTCCTGGAGTGTCCCGAAGCCGAATCTGAGAGAAAGAGACATTTTTCATTAGCATACCGACAGCACATTCCTCTTCATCCTGCAATGCTCCTTGGTCCAGAACCGCTTTTTATAACAGACACAGTGCTACGTTATCTTAGAGATGTGGTCTTACGTGTTATTAGTCCCATGAATTCGTAGCGCCTCCTCTCTCGAGAGGATGCCACTGCGATAATTGTTTTGAATAGCACATGCCTCCAGGCCCTTGTGTTTCAAGGGCTCTAAGGAGGCAGTAGTGCTCTGGCATTTCTCATAATCTAATATATTTTACCTATCGTATCATTCTTTTTATATGCATCTAAATGTTCATAGTACAAGTCATACGTCGTCGCCATAATTCTATTACACAGATTTTACGCGCTTTAGAGCGTATATTCTAAGGCCCCTTTACAGCCACGACACACCAATTTCATTGTAATCATAGTTACACTGCACACCCACTACCACAGGCATGGCGCTCTTTTGCCATTCCTGGCACTTGCGCCATGAAACCCCATACATCATCATCATCATCATCAAAACTGACCAAAGAGGCCAGTTGGTTGAAGATTTTATTTTATCCAATGACATCTGCCTCTTAAATTCAGGCGCCCCGACCTACTTTTCACCAACTTGCCGCACTTTTACTTGTTTAGACTTAGCTTTTTGCTCGCCTTCACTTTTTACTGATCTTAAATGGGAAGCTCTCAACACGTCATATGGTAGCGACCACTTACCCGCACTCATCTAACTCCTATCATCACCAAAAACCCTAGTAACTAGACCACGTCGATGGAAAAACAGCTCGCGGACTGGCCACTCTTTATGGAGAACGCGATACTGGAAGATGTCTTTTCGCCAGAGCTAAGTATTGACAAACTTAATAAAAAAATCACTGAGGTTATAATCTGTGCGGAAGAAAAGGTCATACCCCAGTCATCGGGTATTGTGCACAAAAAGCTAAACCCCTGGTGGACGAAGGAGTGCGCCGACGCTAAAAAAGCACAAAATAAGGCCTGCGGAATCCTACGAAGGTACCCGACCAATAGCAACCTGTTAACCTTCAAACAAGCGAAAGCCAAAGCACGGTTCATTCGTAGACATGCTGAAAAATCAGCATGGCAAAAATACATCTCTTCAATTAATAGTACGGTAACATCAAAACGAATGTGGGAACAGGTTGGGAAATTTAGAGGACAGTACTCATCTTACACAATACCACTACTTACATGTCCAGGCACACAAACAACACTACAGGACCAGGCCAACTTATTAGGTGAACACTTTCGTAACATATCCAGCTCTGCAAACTATTCAAGTTCATTCTTAAAATATAAAGAGTCGGCGGAGAAACAGAGACTGCCCACCACTGGGGCTTCAGCTGAAACGTATAATAACCCCCTCACAATGCATGAATTGAACAGAGTTCTCTCTGCCGGTAAAAAAACGGCAACAGGTCTTGACCGTGTCCACTACACAATGCTGGCACACTTACCTCAAACATCGGTAGGGACACTTCCTAAATACCCTGCAGGGGCGTCTGCGCAAGCAGGCGTTTGGTGCGTTGCGACACCACGTACCCGAGCACAAGAGGGTTGGACCCTCCCGCGTGTAGTCCTGCGCGGCTTAGCCAGGTCTGGGGAAAAGGGGATCATGGGGGTTGAGCCGAAGCTGCGTGTTTGGACCTTTAAGGCCCCTCGGCGGAGGCAACACACCTCTTCGGCCTCGGCTTCACGCAGACGGCACCTCCAGACTGACCCACCTGGAGGAAATCGGCAGTCGCCTTTTCCTGTCCTGCTCTTCAATCTTCGTCTTTCTCTCTAGCCCTTTCATCTTTCCTGTCTTCTTTTCACTTCTTACTTCCGAATTTCCTGGCGGCAAGAGTTAACCGTCTGTAGTATATCCAGTCTTGGTTATATGCATTAGGTTATAGTGGCGCGACATAGCTGGCGTGTGCAGGTTGCTCACAACCTGTAGCGTCCCCTTGTTGGGCTCGGTGGTGGGTGGCTACCACCGCCGCCGAATTTCGAAACCATATTATGGCAGAAGCTTTTCCACGACTTCCAGATCGGCCTTTGAAAAGAGGCCGCACCGATGCACCTTTTCAGTTTACCCTCCGAACCAACGTAGACAACTTTCCACGTTACCACGTCTTGCATAGTGAAGGAACACAAATCATGCGTAAGCTGTCCCCTTTCTTGGTGGCGAAATGCCTGATAGAAAAAATTGGAAAAGACTACAAAGCCTCGAAAATGACCAGCGGAGACCTGTTAATGGAATTGAAGAAGAAAGAACAAGTGCAAAAGCTTTCCGAACTCGCCAGTATTGGTGAAATCAAAGTGTCAATTTCTCCCCATCGTTCATTAAACACTTGCAGGGGTGTTATCTCTGAGGAAGATTTTCTCAGCTAGAGTGACGAGGAACTCCTCGAGGGGTTCCATGAACAAAATGCCATTAAAGTTGAAAGAATTACAATCCGAAGGACAATGAACAACTACCCGCCAAACATGTGATCCTCACATTTGATACTAGCATTCTCCCCACTTCTCTAGACGCAGGATACCTAAAGATAAATGTCAGGCCATACACACCGAACCCAAGGCGGTGTTTTAAGTGCCAGAGGTTCGGCCACGCATCACAATCATGTATAGGCAAAGAAGCATGCGCGAAATGCAGCGCCAACGATCACCCATCTGAAAACTGTAACGCTCCCCCACGCTGTGTGAACTGCAAAGGGGATCATCCAGCGTATTCACGATCATGTCCCTGTTGGAAGAAGGAGAAAGAAGTGATTGCCCTCACAGTAAAAGAGATTTCATTTTTCGAAGCAAGGAAGAGACTCTCACTCTTACCTCAACTAAGCTATGCTAGTGTGGCGCGGCAGGGGGCAGCGCCGCATGGGTCTCAGGAGTCTACAGAGGTCACAGTCAGTGGTCCTGTAGCAACTCCATCCGCCCCCTCGGTGGCAACAGCTAGTGCTGCTCCACCATAATCCAAGACGGCCCTGCAGACAGCTGTTCCGCAGGTCCCACGACTAAACAGAACGCCAAGGCCCGAGGCGCGTTTCTCGGCGCCTGGCTCTCGATTATCCAGCGCCTCGGAGAAGGCGATGGAGGTCGATACCAAATCCCCGGCGCCATTGACGCCAAAAGAACAGCGCTCTTCTGAGCGCTGTAAGAAGGACAAGGTCCTTATTACTATACAGAAAATGGGACAGGCAACCTGAAGGGTTACCGCCCATTAAACGTGTACTGTCCCATATCGCATGTCACCTTTAACTTTTGAGAAGTTCGCAAACAGTACATTTTTTATTTTACGACCATGGCTTTCATTGTGCACTGGAATTGCAGAGGTCTTATGCACAATATAGGTGACATCAGAGACATTATCAACACTTTTTCGCCAGTTGCAGTGTGTCTACAAGAAACGAATCTTGGTCCAAAAAATAGTAATATTCTCAAACGTTTCACCGTTGTCCGAAGGGACCGCGAACACTCTAGCCGGTTGTCAGGAGGAGTCGCCATAGTCGGTCAGGGCGGCACCCCTACACGAAATGTTCAGCTGAATACTTCTTTCGAGGCTGTTGCCGTCACTGTTCTATCGCATAAAACCATCACCATCTGTTCACTTTACATCCCACCCCATACTCATTTTACTACTAGACAACTGGAACATCTAATACACCAGCTGCCGGAGCCTTTTATTCATGTAGGAGATTTTAATGCCCATTGTAGCCTCTGGGGCAGCGATAGAACAGACCAAAGAGGGCAAGTAGTCGAAGATTTTATTTTGTCTAACAGCATATGCCTATTAAACTCAGTTTCGCCAACATATTTCTCACCAAGCTCACGCAAATTTAGCTGCCTAGATTTACCCTTCTGCTCGCCGTCTGTATTTAGCGATTTTAAGTGGGAAGTCCTGGACACTTCATATGGAAGTGATCATTTGCCGGCATTTACCAAGCTAACATCCCCATTACCTACCATAAACTCTAAGCCACGTCGCTGGAAAACATATCTTGCCGACTGGCCGCTCTTTATGAAATATGCAAAACTCGAAGAAGTCCTTTTAAATGAACTCAGCGTAAATGAAATTAGTGAGAAGTTCACTGCGGTAATAATTTCAGCGGCAGAAAAATCAATACCTCAAACATCCAGCCTTGTGAGAAAAAGACATTTCCCTTGGTGGACTCCTGAGTGCACACAAACAAAAAAGCTTCAAAATAGGGCCTGGGGTATGTTACGAAGAACCCCACCTATACCAACCTTTTATGTTTAAAACAGGCCAAAGCCAAGGCACGATTTATCAGAAGGCAGGCAGAAAAATCATCGTGGAAGAAATACGTATCTTCCATAAACAGTTCAGTCACATCTAAACGCATGTGGGAACAGGTTAGAAAGTTTCGGGGAGATTACTCATCTTATACAATACCGTTGCTTACAAGTCCAGACACACAAAGAACAATACAAGAACAGGCAGATATACTTGGCGAACATTTCCGTGATGTATCCAGTTCAGGGAACTATACAAAGGAATTTTTACAGTACAAACAGTCTGCTGAAAAACAGAAGCTGCCCACTACTGGCGCGTTAAATGAACTATACAATTCCCCCCTCACACAACAAGAAATAAACAGAGTCCTTTCTGCAGGGAAAAAGACAGCGCCAGGACATGACTGTATTCACTACGCCATGCTGGCTCATCTATCGCAGGCATCTGTAGAAGCTCTCCTTAAAATTTTCAACATAATCTGGGAATCAGGTATAATGCCCGAAGAGTGGAAAAAAGCAATAGTAGTTCCTTTTCTAAAGGCCGGTAAATCTCCAACATTCGCAAGCAGCTACAGACCCATTGCCCCTCACGAGCTGTTTGGCAAAATCATATGAAAGCATTATCAATATAAGACTCTCATTTATTCTAGAATCAAGAAACCTCATAGACCGCCACCAGTGTGGATATAGAAAGGGTTGTTCAACTAACGACCATCTTGTCCGTCTAGAACATGAAATTCGACATGCATATTTATACAAACAACACTGTCTTGCAGTTTTCTTCGATTTGGAAAAAGCTTATGATACCACATGGAGATATGGAATTTTAAGAGACCTGGTAGACCTCGGCATTCGTGGTAAAATGCTGAATTGCCTGACTGATTTTATGTCTAATAGAACATTTCAGGTACGTCTGGGTACAGTTCATTCTAATACATTTACACAGGAGAATGGCGTCCCGCAAGGCTGTGTTCTCAGCACGACGCTGTTTATAGTGAAGATGAATTCAGTTAATAAGATTATACCGTCGTCTCTTATGCACTCTGTTTACGTAGACGATCTCCAAGTGGCTTGCCGCGCTTCAAATTTGCCAACCTGTGAAAGGCAGCTTCAAATGACAATAAATAAACTTACACAATGGGCTAACAAAAATGGTTTCCGTTTCTCCACACAGAAAACAGTTACTGTTTTGTTCTCTCAGAAACGAGGGCTACACAGCGATCTAGTCCTAAAATTAAATTACATCATACTGCCGGTGAAACAAGACCATAAGTTTTTAGGAGTAACCTTTGACGCCAAACTAAACTTCCTAGCCCACATTAAAACACTAAAGATTAAGGCAAATAAAGCATTCAATATCCTGAAAGTTCTATCTCATAAGCACTGTGGTTCCGACCGAAGGTGCCTCTTGCGTTTTTACCGGTCTCTTGTGCGTAGCCTTTAAGACTACGGCTCCGTGGTTTACGGCTCAGCCAGACAGTCCTACATCCAACGACTTGATCCAGTACATAACCTTGGACTGCGACTGGCAAGTGGTGCCTACAAAACTTCACCTATTCAAAGTTTAGACATCGAGTGTAATGCACCCTCCTTACAGCAGCGCCGAGCATTACTCACTTTTTCCTACGTACTAAGAATTCATTCATCACCGCAACACATCTGCTATAACACCCTCACACAATGCAACTCACGCCTACACTATACAAATAAAGCGAACATGATTAAACCGCTTGTCCTGCAATATGAGGAATATGTTCGGGATCATGACATTCCTGGCGAAGTCCTCCAGGTTGCCAGAAAGCCAAAGCGTTTGCCCCCGTGGCACGACTTTCAACCGTTGTTTCACTGGACATTAACACATTTAAAGAAGAAAGACACCCCACACGAACACATTACACAAGAATTCCGTGCACTTCAGGACAAATATCAAAATAACATGCAATATTACACTGATGGCTCTAAAACGAAAGAACACGTGGGTGTGGGGGTCGTAACGGGAAATTGGAAAAAAATTATTCGCTTGCCACAACACGCCTCCGTTTTTACGGCCGATGTTTTCGCTATATGTGTTGTTGTTAAAAAGATTATCGCTGATAAGCACCAAAATGCAGTCATATACACAGATTCTTTAAGCACACTGAAGGCTCTACATCTGAAATCTGAATGTGAACCCCTTATTGGAGACATTTTAAACCTTGTGGCTTTTAACGAATACGGGAGGTCAATTCGTTTCTGCTGGGTCCCAAGCCATGTTGGGATACCGGGTAACGAAGCAGCTGATAGATGTGCATAGATGGCAGCGCACAAAGACACTACAAACACGACACTCCCATATAATGATAGCATCCGTGCAATTAGAAAAGCCTTAACGGCAAAATGGCAACGCGAATGGGACCGTTGTGCCGACAACAAGCTACATCTCACGAAACCCATAGTTGGCGAATGGAAGTCATGTTGTCATCAAGAGCGGTTCATCGAAGTAGTTTTATGCCGACTACGCATTGGGCACACACACCTCACACACAACTACTTACTTAGGAAAGAAGACACACCAACATGTGAGAAACGTCAACAGCCACTAACAGTTATGGCCATATTACTCACATGTACGCAGACTGAAGCACACAGACGAACACTTGTGCACAAATTATATCAACTACACATACCTTTACACCCTGCTCTAATTTTAGGTAATGATCCGCTATTCCCATTATGTGACGTCCGTAAATTTCTAGAGGACACTGGATATTTACATAAAATATAGATTACTAACACAGCCTTCTCCTTCATAAACTGGATTATAAGACACCTCGTGTTTGGCGCAGCATAGCCTTAGCTGCTTTTGCGCCATTAACCCCCATTTAACAAACTAACTTTCTCGAAATCCGAGGTACTACATCCGGAAACCAGTATCTTTACGGCTGAGGCCTACGCACTGCTGTCGGTTGTAAAGCATATAAAGAAATCAAAACTACAGAAATCAATTATATATACGGACTCCCTTAGTGTTGTGATGGCCTTGATGTCTTTGTGTAGCCACAAAAATGCGGTAATTAATGAACTCTACTCCGCACTGTGTAAAGCACATATATCTAACCAACATGTGATCATATGCTGGGTACATGGTCATAGGGGCACTGAGGGAAACGTACTAGCGGACCAGATGGCCACATCCATTTCATTGCATGCAGTTAGTCCTACTGCTTCGGTGACAATGACACGCGACTTACACTACTCACACTTTTCAACACCTTCTGGGATGCAGGGTACCTCCGATCTTCATGGAAAGAAGCGATTGTGGTCCCTGTTCTTAAGCAGGGTAAAGACCCTTCCTTGGCGGCAAGTTACCGACCGATAGCTCTTACAAATTGTCTCTGTAAGCTTTTCGAAAAAATGATTTATCGCAGACTTATACACTTCCTTGAACTCGCCAATATGCTCGATCCCAATCAGTGTGGATTCAGAGAAGGACGATCGACTACCGATCACCTTGTGCGCATTGAAGGAAATATCCGCGATACATTTGTTCATAAGCAGTTTTTCCTATCAATATTCCTCGACATGGAGAAGGCGTATGACACAGCATGGCGTTACGGGATCTTGCGAGACTTGTCGGGAATGGGCATCCGTGGAAATATGCTGAACACTATTGAAAGTTATTTGTCAAATCGTACCTTCCGAGTAAAAGTTGGTAATGCACTGTCACGTCCTTTTACGCAGGAAACTGGTGTACCCCGGGGAGGCGTGCTGAGTTGCACTCTCTTTATCGTTAAGATGAACACACTACGTGCTTCACTGCGACCGGCCATCTTTTATTCCGTATACGTAGACGATATACAAATAGGCTTCAAATCCTGCAACCTCACAGTATGCGAGAGACAGGTACAGCAGGGCTTGAACAAGGTTTCCAAGTGGGCAGACGAAAACGGATTCACAATCAGCCCACACAAAAGTTCGTGTGTTCTTTTTACTAGAAAGAGAGGCCTGGTTCCAGATCCTTGTGTTCAAGTCTGTGGACATCAAATACCTATCAACAAAGAACACAAATTTCTAGGTATTATACTACACTCCAAGCTTACTTTTATACAGCACATTAAATATCTTAAAGAAAAATGTCTAAGGACAATGAACCTACTTAAAATTCTATCCCACTCAACATGGGGTAGCGAGAGGAAGTGTTTGATGAATGTTTATAAGAGCCTAATTCGATCACGATTGCACTATGGCGCCGTCGTATATCACTCAGCCGCTCCGAGCGCACTAAAGATCCTAGATCCTGTCCACCATCTAGGTATCCGCTTAGCCACTGGCGCTCACAGAACTAGCCCGATTGAAAGCTTATATGCGGAATCAAATGAATGGTCCCTCCATCTACAAAGAACTTACATCAGCCTCACATATTTCCTGAAAATACATTCCAATCATCAACATCCATGTTTTCACACTGTTAACGATATGACATGTACTAGACTTTTCCACAACCGTCCCTCTGTAAGACGACCTTTCTCGCTTCGTGTGAGGGAACTCCTCGAGCTTCGCCTAATGCATCCAACCAAGGTGTTACCACCTTGGAAGTGGCAGCTGATTGAATGTGGCATATCCTTTTTAGAAGTAACAAAACACGCACCAGAGACAGAAATCCGAATGCATTTTCTTGAACTCCAGCACAAGCACTCATGCGCAGAGTACTACACAGACGATTCGAAGTCAAATGTCGGGGTGTCTTATGCTGCCTTCGGCCCATCCTTTTCAGAATCTGGTGTACTGCATCCGTAAACATGTATTATTACGGCCGAGGCCTACGCAGTAGTCTTCTGTAAATCACATATGAAAATCGAAATCGAAATTTCAAAAATCAGCGATATATACAGACTCCCTAAGCGTTGTGAAGGCCTTGATGTCACCCTATAGACACAAAAATCCAGTACTTAATGAACTATATTCCGTCTTGTGTAAAGCGTACAAATCTAACAAGCATATCATTATATGCTGGGTGCCTGGCCACAGGAGCATCGAGGGCAACGTTCTGGCGGACGAGATGGCCACGTCTATAGCATCGCAAGCCGTTAACGCTACCACTGAGGTGCCTGTCACAGATCTGAGGCCTTTCTTGCGAAGGCGGCTGCGGGCCCACTGGCAACGCATGTGGGACGCGGAAAAAGATAATAAGCTCCACCTAATAAAGCCACAGTTAGGACTCTGGCCCTCTACAACAAAATCGCGCCGAACAGATGTCCTATTCTGTCGTCTAAGAATAGGACATACATTTGGAACACATAACTTTTTACTCACCGGAAGTGAGCCTCCAACCTGTGGTAGATGCGGGGAGAGGCTGACCGTACTCCACGTCCTCCTGGAGTGTCTGGAAGCCGAATCTGAGAGAGACATTTTTCATTAGCATACCGACAGCACATTCCTCTTCATCCTGCAATGCTTCTTGGTCCAGAACCTCTCTTTAATACAGACTCAGTGCTAGGTTTTCTGAGAGATGTGGTCTTAAATGTTATGAGTCCCCTGAATTCGTAGCGCCTCCTCTCTCGAGAGGATGTCACTGCGATAATTGTTTTGCATAGCACATGCCTCCAGGCCCTTGTGTTTCAAGGGCTCTAAGGAGGCAGTAGTGCTCTGGCATTTCTCATAATCTGATATATTTTACCTATCGTATCATTCTTTTTATATGCATCTAAATTTTCGTAGTACAAGTGATACGTCATCGCCATAATTTTATCATACAGATTTTACGCACTTTAGAGCGTATATTTTAAGGCCTCTTTACAGCCACCTCACACCAATTCCATAGTAATCATAAGTACACTGCAAACTCATTAGCACAGATATGGCGCTCTTTGGCCATACCTGGCCATACCTGGCGCCATACCAAACGCCATACCTGGCGTTTGGTGTGTTGCGACACCACGTACCCGAACACACGAGGGTTGGACCCTCCCGCGTGTAGCCGTGCGCGGCTTAGCCGTGTCTGGGGAAAAGGGGATCCTGGGGGTTGAGCCGATGCTGGGTGTCTGGACCTTTAGGGCCCCCGGCGGAGGCAAGACACCTCTTCGGCCTCGGCTTCACATAGACGGCACCTCCAGGCTGACCCACCTGGAGGACATCGGCAGTCGCCTTTTCCTGTCTCTCCCTCCTCGAATCTTCGTCTTTATCTCTCACTTTTTGACCTTTCCTGTCTCCTTCTCTCTTCTTTTTACTTCCTTTCTCCTGGCGGCAAGGGTTAACCCTGTGTGGCTATCCAACCTTGGGTACACCATATTCGGTTATAGTGACGGCGTACGACTGGCGTCGTGCAGACTTGTACGCAAGCTCTGCCGCGTTCCCTCATTGGGCTCCGTTGTGGGCGGTCGGCGCTGTTGCCGAATGCATACATTTTTTCATGGAAACTTCTTTCCCCTCCCTTACTGATCGCCCTCAGAAACGAGGGCGCACCGAAGATGTCTTCAAGTTTTTTGGACGCCAAACCCAGAACTTTCCCCACTTCCATGTTATTCATTCCGAAAAGCCAAACAAAGCAGTGCGAAACATCTCAGCATTCCTTGTTTCAAAGTCCCTAAGTGATATTTTTGGTCCAGGTTACAAGGTGTCGAGGATGGCAAGCGGCGACCTCCTCTTGGAGCTCCGTGATGTAAAACAGTATGAGAAACTACCGCAACTAGTGTCATTTGGAGAGACCCCATTAACAGTAACCCCGCACCGTACAATGAACACCACCCGTGGTGTTGTGTCAGATGATGATTTGCTTGAGCTGACTGAAGCGTAACTACTGCAGGGCTTCAGCGAACAAAATGTGATCAATGTGATCACAGCTCGCAGAGCTGCCGAGGCCGCCAGACATGTGCAAAATGCAGTGCCCACGAACACACATCTGAAGCTTGTGAGAATGCTCTCCACTGTGTAAACTGTGATGGGGAGCACGCCGCGTACTCGCGGGCGTGCCCATCCTGGAAAAAAGAAAAGAAAATTGTAACAGTTAAAGTAAAGGAAAATATAAGTTTCAAGGAGGCACGCAGGCGGGTGTCGTACCTGCCCAAGAAAACCTTTGCCGATGTGGCACGTCAGGGGGCAGCGTCACAACGGCCTCCGGCGGCTGTCCGACCCACATGCAGTGAGTCGGCAGTTACGCCATCTGCCCCCGCGGCGGCTGCAGCTAGCGCTGCTCCGTCGACCCAGAATGAGGGACCACCGACGCCGAAGGTGGCCGCCGCCGAGGCTGTCCCAACCTCCCCGGCCCCTTCCAGCGCTGGCAACAGCCGGCGCAGCCAAATCCCGCAGGGTGCCCCATCGACCTCTGGGCTCGTGGGCGCAGGGGTCTTGCCCTCCAAGGCAGGACTCTCTCTTGTAACTTCTCGCTCGCAAGAGCACGTGTCTGGCGCCTCACAAAAGGCAATGGACACAACACCTATCCTCAAGGCGCACCAAGCGCCTAAGGAGCGGCGAGGCTCCCTCGAACGCTTCAAAAAGGGCAGAACTCCCGTTACAGGGCCTCGAAAGAGCTCTGTAACCTAAGACATCACCACCGTTTCCGTAAACACAGCACCAATTTTTTCTTTAATCATCATCATCATCAGCCTAGTTACGCCCACTGCAGGGCAAAGGCCTCTCCCATACTTCTCCAACTACCCCGGTCATGTACTAATTGTGGCCATGTTATCCCTGCAAACGTCTTAATGTCATCCGCCCACCTAACTTTCTGCCGCCCCCTACGACGCTTTCCTTCCCTTGGAATCCAGTCCGTAACCCTTAATGACCATCGGTTATCTTCCCTCCTCATTACATGTCCGGCCCATGCCCATTTCTTTTTCTTGATTTCAACTAAGATGTCATTTAACCGCGTTTGTTCCCTCACCCAATCTGCTCTTTTCTTATCCCTTAACGTTACACCTATCATTCTTCTTTCCATGGCTCGTTGCGTCGTCCTCAATTTCAGCAGAACCCTTTTCGTAAGCCTCCAGGTTTCTGCCCCGTAGGTGAGTACTGGTAAGACACAGCAGTTATACACTTTCCTCTTGAGGGATAGTGGCAACCTGCTGTTCATGACTTGAGAATGCCTGCCAAACGCCCCCCAGCCCATTCTTATTCTTCTGATTATTTCAGTCTCATGATCCGGATCCGTGGTCACTACCTGCCCTAAGTAGATGTATTCCCTTACCACTTCCAGCGCCTCGCTACCTATCGTAAACTGCTCTTCTCTTCTGAGACTGTTCAACATTACTTTAGTTTTCTGTAGATTCATTTTCAGACCCACCCTTCTGCTTTGCCTCTCCAGGTCAGGGAGCATGCATTGCAATTGGTCTCCTGAGTTACTAAGCAAGGCAATATCATCAGCGAATCGCAAGTTGCTAAGGTATTCTCCATCAACTTTTATCCCCAATTCTTCCCACACCAGGTCTCTGAATACCTCCTGTAAACACGCTGTGAATAGCATTGGAGATATCGTATCTCCCTGTCTGACGCCTTTCTTTATTGGGATTTTGTTGCTTTCCTTGTGGAGGATTACGGTGGCTGTGGAACCGCTATAGATAGCTTCCAGTATCTTTACATATGGCTCATCTACACCCTGATTCCGTAGTGCCTCCATGACTGCTGAGGTTTCGACTGAATCAAATGCTTTTTCGTAATCAATGAAGGCAATATATAAGGGTTGGTTATATTCCGCACATTTCTCTATCACCTGAGTGATAGTGTGAATATGGTCTATTGTTGAGTATCCTTTACGGAATCCTGCCTGGTCCTTTGGTTGACAGAAGTCTAAGGTATTCCTGATTCTATTTGCGATTACGTTAGTAAATACTTTGTAGGCAACGGACAGTAAGCTGATCGGCCTATAATTTTTCAAGTCTTTGGCGTCCCCTTTCTTATGGATTAGGATTATGTTAGCGTTCTTCCAAGATTCCAGTACGTTCGAGGTCATGAGGCATTGTGTATATAGGGCCGCCAACCTTTCTAGGACAGTGTTCCCACCATCCTTCAACAAATCTGCTGTTACCTGATCCTCCCCAGCTGCCTTCCCCCTTTGCATAGCTCCCAAGGCGTTCTTTACCTCTTCCGGTGTTACTTGTGGGATTTCAAGTTCCTCTAGACTATTCTCTCTCACCTTATCGCCGTGGGTGTTACTGGTACTGTATAAATCTCTACAAAACTCTACAGCCACTTGAACTATCTCATCCATATTAGTAACGATATTGCCGGCTTTGTCTCTTAACGCACACATCTGATTCTTGCCTATTCCTAGTTTCTTCTGCACTGCTTTTAGGCTTCCTCCGTTGCTAAGAGCCTGTTCAATTCTATCCATATTATAGTTCCTTATGTCCGCTGTCTTACGCTTGTTGATTAACTTAGAAAGTTCTGCCAGTTCTATTCTAGCTGTAGGGTTTGAGGTTTTCATACATTGGCGTTTCTTGATCAGATCTTTCGTCTCCTGCGATAGCTTACTGATTTCCTGTTTAACGGCGTTACCACCGACTTCTATTGCGCACTGCTTAATGATGCCCATAAGAATGTCGTTCATTGCTTCAACACTATGGTCCTCTTCCTGGGTTAAAGCCGAATACCTGTTCTGTAGCTTGATCCGGAATTCCTCTAGTTTCCCTCTTACCGCTAACTCATTGATTGGTTTCTTATGTACCAGTTTCTTCCGTTCCCTCCTCAAGTCAAGGCTAATTCGAGTTCTTACCATCCTATGGTCACTGCAACGCACCTTGCCGAGCACGTCCACATCTTGTATGATGCCAGGGTTCGCGCAGAGTATAAAGTCGATTTCATTTCTAGTCTCACCATTCGGGCTCCTCCATGTCCACTTCCGGCTAACCCGCTTGCGGAAAAAGGTATTCATTATCCGCATATTATTCTGTTCTACAAACTCTACTAATAACTCTCCTCTGCTATTCCTAGAGCCTATGCCATATTCCCCCACTGACTTGTCTCCGGCCTGCTTCTTGCCTACCCTGGCATTGAAATCGCCCATCAGTATACTGTATTTTGTTTTGACTTTACCCATCGCCGATTCCACGTCTTCATAGAAGCTTTCGACTTCCTGGTCATCATGACTAGATGTAGGGGCGTAGACCTGTATAACCTTCATTTTGTACCTCTTGTAAAGTTTCACAACAAGACATACCACCCTCTCGTTAATGCTATAGAATTCCTGTATGTTACCAGCTATATTCTTATTAATCAGGAATCCGACTCCTAGTTCTCGTCTCTCTGCTAAGCCCCGGTAGCACAAGACGTGCCCGCTTTTTAGTACAGTATATGCTTCTTTTGGCCTCCTAACTTCACTAAGCCCTATTATATCCCATTTACTGCCCTCTAATTCCTCCAATAGCACTGCTAGACTCGCCTCACTAGATAACGTTCTAGCGTTAAACGTTGCCAGGTTCATATTCCAATGGCGGCCTGTCCGGAGCCAGTGTTACGTTTCGCCTACGACGCGCGGTATAGCCGGCGCGGATGCAACGGACGCCGGGGCTTCGTTCAAAGCGGCGGACATTTTCGCCCGTTCGGAGCTCCCGCAAAACCTCCCCGCCAAGCGCGTCCAGGCGTGTTTCAGTGCCATGTGTCTTCGTGTGTGCGTGTGTGTGTGTGTGTGCCCACGCTTGTCAAAGCGCGGCAGCCTGGGAGAGGAGCTCCCCAAGTGTGAAGCGAGGAGGTCTGATCGGCGCCGGGTTGGCGATGCGTCACTACACTCGTCTCAACATGTCTCTCAGCCTGTCCGGGCCCAGAGTCACGTGGTCTCACCCCGAGACGTTCCTCCTTGCCCTCAGCTGCGAGACTATAAAAGCAGCTGCCCCCGGACGCCGAGAGAGAGGCTCCGATTTCTTCTGTTGAGTTACGTGCTCTCCCGTCTCTCACTTCGGTCGACCTGACCGCTCGCTCTTTTGCGATGTTAGAATAAACAAGTTGTTCTGTTACCAGTCGACTCATGCTTTGCCGGGACCTTCGGATGCTTCCAGTTGTGCCCCAGGCCGCCAGGCCAACGCTACCCTTGGGGCTTGCGACCCGTTTGCAATAACGGGCGTCAGCACTGAGATTCCAACAACTCGTGCCAGCGGTGCGATATCCAACAGCTGGTGGCAGCGGTGCGATTCCAACAGCTGGTTGCCAGCGGCGAGATCGCGACAACGGAGGCCAGCAGCGAAGAGATGCGGTTGACTGTATGCTGAGCAGCACAACGACCATAGCACCGCAAGCCGTTAACCCTACCGCTGAAGTGCCTGTCACAGATCTGAGGCCTTTCTTGCGAAGGCGGCTGCGTGCCCACTGGCAACGCATGTGGGACGCGGAAAAAGATAATAAGCTCCACCTAATAAAGCCACAGTTAGGACTCTGGCCTTCCGTAACAAAATCACGCCGGACAGATGTCCTATTCTGTCGTCTAAGAATAGGACATACATTTGGCACACATAACTTTTTACTCACCGGAAACGAGCCTCCAACCTGTGGTAGATGCGGGGAGAGGCTGACCGTCCTCCACGTCCTTCTGGAGTGTCGGGCAGCCGAACCTGAAAGAAAGAAACATTTTCCCTTAGCATACCGCCAGCACATCCCCCTTCATCCAGTAATGTTACTCGGCCCAGAACCGCTGTTTGACTCCAGCGCAGTCCTGGGCTTCCTGAAAGATGTCTTGCATGTTCTTAGCTCCACATGTTCGTAGCGGGTCCTCTCTTCAGAGGATACCGCTGTGATAGCTCTTTCGTGTAGCACGCGCCTCTAGGCCCTTGTGTTTCAAGGGCTCTGGCGAGGCAGCAGTGCTCCAAGTAATTTTACTATCTTATACATTTTCCATTTTGCATCATTCTCCTACGATGGATTTTAATGGTCATAGTTTTCTTCATAAATCATCGCCATAATTTTATAGCACGTAGATTTTACGCAGTCTACAGCGACTATTTTTAGGCCACTTTACAGCCAAGTCACATCTTCCATAATAAATCAACATTAACACTTGTCATGGCGCTCTTTGGCCAAACCTGGCCCTTGCGCCACTAAACACAACACATCATCAATGCTCATGCTTTCAAGAAAAAAAAGAAGCGTATCGTGCCTTCGCATTTACGTTGTTTGCGCGGATTTCCCATCTGCAATTACTCAGCTAATACATAAACACGTGCATAAATTTTTCATCTGTTTGTACGTTGGTATAACGGTGACACACGGAAAAAGCACTGAGAGCGGAATGAAAACCCGGGCGAGGTACTGAAGATGCAGAATGAGACCTCGACCCAATCGGATAAATCTAGACGATTCTACAGGTCCCTATCTTCTAAAGATTGGTGCTGGTTAGGTAATACCGGTTGATACAGTTGCTGAATTAAATCTCGGTAACGAAAAATATTGCTGGAAGCTACTCCACTAATAAAGGGGAAATCAGACATCCACCCGCTCGTAGCAACTGCTAGATAGGAAACCCAAAGCAACCTACAAGGGTATTTTTCAACTGTAGGTTTTCTTTCGAGGAACACGATTGTGTTTCCTTTGTAGCAGTTACTACGAGCGGGTAGATGCCTGGTTTACCCTTTAATAATTATCGCCGCCTGGCGGGCTCCCGCAGAACTAGTACTTCATCTACTCCACTGTACTGTAAGCAATATGCACCACGCTTTCTTCCAGTAACACATTTCTCCTCTTTTTAAATCTTGGTGCGCGATTGTTAATTGGGACACCCTGTATATATTTGACAGTTGAATGCTACTGACGGCATTTCCATCCCTAAGAAATGTTCTAAATTGTTAGAAATGTTTTCTTGAGTAGTTGGCATTGCTTACTGGAAAGTGAAGGAATACTGACTCGCAACGTTCACGTGAATTTCGCGCACTGCTGAACGGATTACTGAAGTCTTCGTGTTTTTCCATGGTAAAAAAAAAAACACGCAAAGCCGTTCGAAGCATGGGGAACATACAGCAATACATTCTTTCTCTAGGCACATGCTACCCATATCTTTAGAAATAATTTTTATTGGCTGCATAAATCTCTTTAGAATATATATTGAACTTTGTCTTGTGCGTATATTTAAATATATTGCGTGTGTGTATGCTGTTTACAGTGGAAATTTAAAACCATATTGACGTTAAAAATATACGGATGAGGCAGCCGCCGCTAATGCTTCTAATACGCGTGTCCTCCGATAATCAGGATTTGAAGAAATAAAGCTAAACAACGAATTAAAAGCCATGCACGTCTACGCCAGCAATGACTCAGTAAGTTTTTAGCCGTAGTGCACTTTCAAGCGAACAGGTCGAGCAAAGTCCAAAGAACCCTCAAATGATGTAGGCGACAAAGCAGTGTTAATGGCACTTTACTTGTGACCAATGGGCTCAGCGCTCCCGGAAAACTCTGGAGGGGGATCGGGCCCCGGAGCCCCCCGTAGTCCCTGCCTATGGTCGTAATACTACACGTTGTGTAGTGTTATGCGAAACTCTAGGCCTGCTTGCGCGGGCAGCACTGGCGGACCGTCCAGCTTCGCTTTAGTTCTAGTTTAGCGTAGCTCCGCTGATGAGCGGAGCGGAAGCGCGCATGCGCCCTTCGCATAGCCACAAACACGGTACGCTTGCAAGCTTCCTGAGCGGAGCGTGCTGCGCAGCCGTTCGCTAGCGTTGGCGCCAGAACGGATTGGGTGCAGAAAGCAGGATCGCTGGCTATCACGTGGCATTCCCCATGACGGCGCTTTGTTTTCCACTGGATAAAATTGACCGGTACTGCACTAGATGCGCAAGTCTAGATACTTCTTGGAGAAATAAGTCCGGACAACTATTTGCCTGTATTGGCTACGTTTATACACACACACATATCTATGTATACATGTACGTGCATATCTATATGTGTATATGTATATAATGAACGAGAAGAAAGGAAACGGCCTGATATTTGTACAGTCTCGTCTGTACGCCACCTAAACTGACATTTTATAACGTGCAGCGCTCTCCGCAATAGCTGCATATATGCCTTTAGGTTCTCGAACTTATAGGCGAGCGTGCGCTATTACGCGATAACGGTTGCACGCGCACACTTCCTGGCGTAATTATGACTCAGGGGGTGGGCGAGGTCGGCGTCATTTGCATGGCCACGGCCGCTGCATAGGCGCGCGCGGGGGGCTCCGTCTGTTCTGCTCGCAGGCGCGCCCTCTCGCGTCGCCTCCTGTCACCACCGTTTTCCCGCGGTGCTCGCGACGGCGTTGGCTCGCTGTTGGCGCCTTTGGTGGTTCTTACCGAATATTGCAAATTTACGTTTTTAAGAAAAAGAAATACAATGATCTTGAACTGCCAGAGAAGCATGCTAAACGCACTGTGAACACGTTTTTATGTCAGTAAAGGCAGCTCTCCAGTGTCTGCTGTCTGCTTTCAACCACGGACCAAATGTGCAATTAGTAGCGGACATCCGACTACTGCACCATTACGCAATGGACAAGGGACACATAATCTACTAGTGGATACCGGGTCACTGCGGAATTTCGGGAAATGACAGTGCGGATGACGCTGCCCGGTCGGCCCATGATGGTGCCCAGATTATACCCATACTGCTGTCAAGAACAGATGCAGCCACAAGTCTTCGCTCCCTCGCACGCGAGCTCACGCTAACTCTGTGGGACACCAGTGAATTCACGAACACACGTCTTCACCGATTGGATCCAAGTTTGCAACTCCGTCTTCCACCAGTGTTGCCACGAGCGGAAGCAACACTTCTGTACCGCCTATGGCTCGGCGTGGCATTCAGGAACTCATATTACTTCTGCATTGGGATGGCCGATAGTCCTGCTTGCGACACCTGCCGCTGCGAGGAGACGATCGCGCACCTCCTCTGTGACTGTCCACGTTACAATGTGCCAAGAAAAGTTCTCGTGACCGCGCTCGAAAAACTGCACAATCGCCCCTTCCCAGAAGAAAAAGTTCCAGGACACTTGTCCAGACGGGTTTCGGCACTCAAGGCCTTAAGTGCTTTGCTCAAGTTCTTAAGGACATGTGAATTGTGCGACCGCCTTTGACTACTGTTGCGCGGCACATCGCGTTACTGTGTCCATTTTTCTTGTTTTTTTTTCCTCTTCCTTCTCCTTTTATACCGTTTATCCCTTTCCCCAGCACAGGGTAGCCAGCCGGTATTTACACTGGCTAACCTCCCTGTCTTTCCTTCCCTTTTGTCTCTCTCTCTTGTATGTCAGAATAACACAGCGATATGTCCGAAACGGAATGTAATGAATGGTGCTGCACTTGTACTTCAATCCGCTTGGTTAAATTTTATGAACATGACTTGTACTTCCATTGTGCTCTGTGGTTGTGGAAGCTTCCTTTTGTAAAACGCGCCTTGGTTCGTTAGCACTGTGCTTCAATTGCGGCGTATATTAGTACAATCATGACACTTTGCTGCAAAGATCCAGAGCTTGAGGGATTTCTGCAGTGCTAGTGCTTCGACTAATTATGCTAGCCTGCGCATTTCGCTACACTACAATACGCCCATGTTCCTAGCTTACTGACATCCACAGCAGTTCACTGAGCTTGTACTTTCAGTTGCCTTGATATGATGCGCAGCTACTTCGACATGCAACTTACGTAACCTGCATGGTTTGACAAGTATGATTAAATTTGACATGCAAATAGGGCAGTTGCCGTAGCATTTTCAAATGCAACCTGAACTGTGCCAGCCGTTGTGTGTTGTCAATGAATGGTGGATATTAAGGAACGAGTGTTGTGGCTTATGGTGGATTGAACTGAATCTGTCAAACGTGTATATGGAACTATGAAAGCATTTACACGAGTTAGAAGATGAAAGTCAAGTCTAACCTTCCTGCTTGCAGATCTCAAGGAACTGGCCATCGGGCTCTACCGTAACGGTAGTGAGCAGCTCCAGAAGGGTATTGCTATTGACTTCTCCCAAGGACAAGGTCTGGTTCCTTATTAGTTACTCTTTTGTTGGCTTATAGTCATTTTTCAGTCTTTTGGGAAATAAAACATGGGGGTGCTGCTTCAGATGTTGCAGTGAACAGCAGAGCCGCTTTACTAGCTACCTGAACTGTACTGTCATCAGATGAACCATTAGCTTGGGATGCACTGATATTTCCGTATTCAAATACTGCATTTAAAATGTAGAAAAGCTCGAAATTTGCAACTGTTCTAACAATTTCACTGAAATTTGTTGCTTTGACAAAAAACGTTTCTCTGCTAACTGTTGGAAGCAGAACCTTTTCTATCAAAATTTATGGGAATTGGCTAGCATAGAAAGAATAGAGATCACATGGCAGCATGATCAAGCGACTGATAGCGGTCAGGTGAGCATATGCATCTCCCTTCGTCCTGCCATGGCTGCGCATTGCAGCCTGTGCTGTATCTTGGAGGTTGTCCGCGGCAGCTGCAAGCGCTGGGGAGGCTGAGATGGTGATCACTTCACGTGCACTATCTTTCCGAGCGCCTAGTCTTGTGTGTTATGTAATTTCAAGTTTTCAGAAGCGGAAAGGAGCTTGAATCGCTCGATTTCAAGACGAAACCGGCGCTCTTCATGATGTCAGCATTGTGACACTGAGTGTTTCTAGTCATAAAGTGATAGCTAAATGTGCCTGTGCGTCCGTGATACCATACCTCTTTAGTGTTATTTTAACAGCCGAAACTTTACTGCTGCCGTATTTACTACAATCTAGGCCAGCCCCGATTCTAAGCCGACCCACGAATGTCCGAAGGCATGAAAAATAAACTTACCTTAAATGTAGGCCGCACAAAAAAAAGGTGAGGACAGCGTCCGCAAAATCATAACAGCATTTACTTAACATGCCGAGGTCACTCTACGTCGTCGCCACCGTCAGCCTCGTCACTATAAACCAGACCACATGTACCCTAGCGGACACGCGCCATTGACGCACCCATGCATGCGCAGACAGTGGGGCATCGGACGCGTCGAAACGCGGCGCGATCTCGGTGAACAGCTCCTTCCTGTTATTGCGCGCTTATCTTCCTTATCCCTGTAATCTCCTTATTGCGGCACGGCAACGGGAGACGCAAAAACGTCTCCCGTTGCCCCTTCCAACGACCGTCTTTTCGTTATCGGTGCTGAAGTCCTGCCTGGCTTGCTGTGCCTTTGCTGCTTGTAGTAGTTGTATTAAACTGTATTAAGAGAGGGAGGGGGGGAAAGGGTTCAAAGAGCCATGGGTGGCGCCCTTAGTCCTGGGCTCCACAGGCTTTGTCGGCCCGGTGGTCTTGCTGGAGGAGCGTCCTCTGCACCCACAGGTCCGAGCTAACAAACTGTACCTCCCACTGATAGGCTAATGATTGTTTGTTTGTTAGGCCGAATAGCTAACTCGGGCCGCACTCTTTCACACGTCCACGAAATGTGGGAAAGGGTTGGTCTACCGCCACACCACGGGCATCTAGCTTGATATTGTGCAGGGCAGAGCGCGTGAATTTTCGGATGTGTGGTAAACATCGTTCTGGATTTTTCTGAAGTTTGTGGCCTCTTCACCTTTAAGGTTTTGCATTTGATTTATATTTGTAAGCGTATTTTTAGTGTGTCAAACGCTGGTGTTCCGACATTTTGCGTGGGTATTTCGGCACAGGCACAGTCGACAGTATTGCACTGTTGACACCACTGCGACATCGGATGAGGACGACGACGATGCCAGAGATGCCGTGCTTGTGCTTACCACGTTTGCCGAGGTGCTACGGCACATAGACGGCATCGGGAACTGCATCTGTTCACGCAATGCCGCAGAGGACCTCCTTTTGCACGTTGCCCAACTCTAGCGAAAGCCATTGGTTCATGGATGAAACAAGGTTCAAAAGAAATTTACTGACTTTTTTAATGTTTGCGCCGGCTGGCGGGAATCGCGGCAGTGTGCAGTGGAGTGCCGTAAATGTTCGTTTGAATAAAGCATGATTGGCATTGTACTGCAGTATTATTTCTTATCACAATTACTTTTCTCGTAATGTAGGTTTCCAAGCCCTTCAGAGTATGTTAGTAGTTTACATTGAAGTAAACTCTTAAGTGTCGCGCGACATAAGTAGTCTTTTTATAGGCATAACTTATATTCGGATTTTACGTCGCCCGCATTTACGACGCTTTGTTGCGGTCCCGAGAGTCATAATCAGGATTTCACTATACCTGGCTAGCTTAACAGGTTGGGATGCTTACTTTATGAGAGACTTTTAGTGTGTCCGCTATTCCGGCAAACCGGGGCTGTTTAGGCGGCTTACCGGATGGTCGGGGGCGTAAACGTGAGCGGCCAGACTGGTGGCGCCAGCTGGTGGTGCAAAGCTCAACCACCTAAACACAGAGCCAATTACTATATTCTTAGCTGGGGTGTAAGTTTTGTACAGCGGCGTAATTGTGAACACAATTACGCCGCTGCACCGAAAATTTGCACCAGCAGCGAAGCAGAATAAAGTAGGTTACTGCAATTTCAGCTGTGTTTGATTGAGCTCTACCACACCAGGCGGCTGTACCGCTCCGGCCCCTCACGTTTACGGCGTGACCATCCGGTAATCCGCCCAATTCGCCCTGGTTTGCCGGAATAACGGACACGCTAAATGTCTATTTTAAAATAAAGGAGCGCTATGCGTGATGGTATCATTTGCATGATACCACCATAAAATCAGTCTGAGAATATAATGGGAGTTACTACGAGAGGCAGTGAAAGAATTCATCAGCTCGGCCGCCCCAGTGATGACAACAATTCTAGACGTAGGCCAATTATGAAGTTCCTTGACTATCGAGACAAGATTAGCATTCTTAAGCAATGTTCCAAACTAAAGAATTCTGGCTACTCTATCAGGTAAGTTTTCACTTACTCTCAGAAATATCGAAAACAATTACACGAATGAACTAAACAACACCGGGACAGAAAAGAAAAATCTCTCTGGTATACGACAAACTAAAAATAAATGGACGCCTATTCACATGGGACGATGAATGCAAGGACATAGTTGAAGTGAAGTCAAAAAACGACCAGTACAGTGCTTGAAAGCGAATCACCCGGAGTCAACGCGGATAACTGTATTTGTAATGCTGCGTGCATTTCAATTGGAAAGTGCATTACTTGAAGGTATCCTGCTGGCATTTAAATCCGACATTGTCGTAATTATGGAGACATGGTTACACAAATATTTCAGATCGTGAAATCTGGCTGCTAGCCTACACAATTGTAAGAAAAGACAAAGAATCAAGGGGCGAGCGCATGTCTCCGTTTCTTAAAAACGACAAAATAGACAGTTTTAGTTACACGTACGTAGAGGCTTCACGTACGCAAACGTGAAAAGCCTACGTGCCTTACGTGCACGCCATCTGACACGCTTTTAGCTACACGTACGCTACGCACGCCAAGAGGGACCCCGTAGCTACATCTATCGGGAAATGTGAACATGGCGGTAGCCAATTCAATCCTGTCGCCGTGTTTCGATGCAAACCGTCAGCGCGCGCGCAGCCCGCTATCGCTTGTTCGTGATCTCGCGGAACTCCCGCGCGAAGCTGTCTACGTGCGCAAGAAACGCACGCAAAGAATTGAATCTCACGTACGTCCGTGAGACGCGCGCGCGCCCGCTACGTTGTACGCATGCGCACTGCTGACACGTAGAAGCTCTACGTACGCAAAGCCTCTACGTACGTGTTACTAAAACTGTCTAATACTCGGTCATGCCGGATATCCCAAAAGTTGAAGCGGTCTGGTACAAGATCTGACAAATGGCGTCGCGCACGTTGGCACTGTTTACCGGCCTACAAACGCAGAAAACACGTACCTAGATCCCTTGTTCGATAACATGTTAAAGCATATGCCCGGCGGCCAGATGCTAAGGGCAGGAGACTACCTTTCCTGATATAGACTGGAGCCCTCTGGATGCGGGAGCTGTGGCTTGCCAGGTAATGCTTGATTTCTGATTTACGTTTAATTTAAATCAACTTGTTTGCAAGGTACTCGTACCCAGGGAGCGTGCAGTACAGTTCTGGACCTAATATTTGTCACTGAACACTTCCTCCACAGTACTGTTGACAATACACAAGAAGGCCTTTCTGACCATGAAATGGTGATGTGCATTTTACATTTGCCAAATATCCATTCGCTCTCAACGTGCATCCAAAACTGTACACGCCTTCAATAGAGCAGACGACATGGCCATACTAGCGTACCTTGCACACAAACACCCAGATTTCCATAACCTCTGCACAAATGATCAAACTAGCATAGACGACGTATGGCTGCAATTCGAAACTCATATTAGACACTGCATAGACAATTTTGTACCCTCAGTACAAAAGGTAATCAGGAACAGAATCCTTGGATAACGCGTGACATAATACACATGAAGCGCAAAATAAAAGGGCTACGAAAATCTAACAAGTCACTTGTCCCAGCTTACCTGTTATGGATAAATAATTAGGAAAATCACTCAAGCATAAAATTCGCTGCCAAAGAACTGTTCTGTGACACAACAATGATCACTTTTATCAAAACTGCCCTGCATAAGTTTTGGCAGTACCTAAATGAACGTCCCAGCCCTTGTCTGCCGATATCTCTCCAGGAAGGTACAGAAAAAAGAAACTACCAGTACTTTCACTCCATTTTTACGCCAGACCATTGTCAGCTTGCTGAGTACGGGTCCAGTGCTACTAGCCAGGTCCCACTGTTAGGCGTTCTTGTTATATCTCAGGCTGTACTGCTATCACTGCTGCTGAACCTAGATGAGAAGAAAAGCAGTGGACCAGAAGGTACACCGAAATGTTTTTTTTTTTGAAACGGTATGCTGAGGCGATGAGTAAATTCCTTTCCCTGATTTTTTCAGTCACTACGCGAAGGCCACTTACCCTCAGAATGGAAAGTTGCTGAAGTAGTCCCCGTGCTCAAATCAGGAAACCCATCCACACCAGCTAACTTTCGTCCCGTATCCTTCACATGCACATGTTGTAAATCACTAGAGCATACCATCTTAAAGTACATCACAGAGTTTGTAGAAGATCACAGCCTACTTAATTCAAATCAACATGGTTTTCGATCTGGCCTATGCACGGTTACCCCGCTAATTGAAACGCTTCGTGACTTTGCAATAGGCATAAACACGCAATCAAAGATTGATGTTATTTTTTAGACCTGTCAAAAGTCTTCGACCGTGTCTCTTACACCAAATTGCTCTTAAAACTGCAGAAGCTAATTGGAGATGGACCGATTCTTTATTGGATTAGGGATCACCTCACAGAACGGTATCAGTTGGTACAGCTTGGTGACTAATTCAGACAGTTCGTGTTGTATCTGGTGTTCCACAGGGCTCCGTGCTAGCTCCACAATTACTTCTACTGAACATAAATTACATAACAAATGATATAAATGCCAATGTTTGACTCCGCCGACGACTGCGCGATATATTGTGAAATAAAAAGCCCCAGTGACAAAATAGACCTCAACAATGCCTCAGCCCCCAGCACAAAGAAACCTGCATAAGTCACACTCATTCGTCCAGTTCTTGAATACGCCAATATAGCCTGGTTTCCGCACGTGAAAAATGAAGTAGCTATGTTAGAAAGCGCGCCGCGCAAGGCTGCCTGGTTTATCTTCAACAGATACTGTCCAACCGATTCCCCAACGGAACTACTGCATCATGCATGCCTCCCAATGCTGAACAATCGAGCAAAGGTACATTGCTTAAAATGTTTATTCTTACTGCTCCGCAATTGCTTTAAGGTTGATCCCCCAGCCTTGATCAGTATGTTTACCGTTCCAGACATACAAGTCAGAAGATGCTGTCACACTTCAGAAATTTTCGTGCAATAATAACACGTTTTTCTATTCCTTCTTCCCACTTGCAGTGTGCGAGTGGAACAGACTGGATACGGTAATTGCTCAACAGAGCTCCCCTGAAATGTTTGTGCAGCTAGTAGAAGAAACACTACTCGGGCCAAACGCACAATGAATATTTTTCCTGATATGATGTCATTTTTTGTATATTGATAACTTCTTTTCAGTGTGTACTGTTGCATTTTGCTCTGCATGCATATTAAGTGCCTAATTGTAACACCTGTTCTATGTACGTACGGTCATGTGCTGCCGGTATGCTAGGGAAAAATGTTTTCTTCTTTCAGATTCGGCTGCCCGACACTCCAGGAGGACGTGGAGGACGGTCAGCCTCTCCCCGCATCTACCGCAGGTTGGAGGATCATTTTCAGTGAGTAGAAAGTTATGCGTGCCAAATGTGTGTCCTATTCTCAGGCGACAGAATAGGACATCTGTTCGCCGTGATTTTGTTACGGGGGGGCCAAGAACCTAACTGTGGTTTTATCACGTGCAGTTTGTTATTTACTTCTGCGTCCCACATACGTTGCCAGTGGTTTCGCAGTTTTCTTCTTAAGAAAGGTTTCAGATCTGTGACAGGGACCGAAGCAGTAGGACTAACTGCATGCAATGAAATGGATGTGGCCATCTGGTCCGCTAGAACGTTACCCTCAATGCCCCTATGTCCAGGCACCCAGCATATAATGACATGCTGGTTAGACATATACGCTCTACAGAGAATGGAATAGAGCTCAGTTATTACGGGGTTTCTGTGTTTACAGTGTGACTTCAAGGCTTTTACGACACTTAGGGAGTCTGTAAATAAAATTGTCTTTTGAATATTTGATTTTCTGATATGTTTCACAGCCAACAATAGTGCATGCGCCTCAGCCGTAAATATACTTGTTTCAGGGTGCAGTACACCGGATTCCGAGAAGGATGGACCAATGGCTGCGTAGGACACCCCGGCATGCGACTTAGAAGCGTCTGTGTAAAACTCTGTGCACGAGTACTTGTGCTGGAGCTCCAAGAAATGCATTTTGATATGTGGCTCTGGCGCATGTTTAGTAACCTCTATAAAGGATGTGTCACACTCTATCAGCTGCCACTCCCAGGGTGGTACTAGCTTAGCTGGAGGCATTAAGCGTTGCTCGAGAACTGGGACATCCATTTCCGTGCAAAGTTCTCTTGCACGCAGTGAGAAAGGAAGTCTCATAGAGGGTCTGTTATGAAAAAGTGTTTCACACGTCAAGTCGTTAGCGGTTGTGAAACACGGATGTTCCTTATTAGAGCGAACCTTGAGAAAATATGTTAAGCTGATGTTTGTTCTTTGAAGATGGAGTGGCCACTCATCTGACTCTATATATAGGCTTTCAACAGGGCTTGTCCTAAATGCGCCAGTGGCCAAACGGATACCCAGATGGTGAACGGGGTCTAACATCTTAAGTGCGCTCGGTGCGGCAGAGTGATATGCTACGGCACCATAATCTAACCGTGATCGAACAAGGCTCCTGTAAATATTCAATAAACACTGTCTGTCGCTACCCCACGATGATGATGATGTGTGATGTTTTATGGCGCAAGGGCCAGGTTTGGCCAAAGAGCGCCATGACAAGTGGTAATGTTGACGATGTATTGTGGAAGATGTGACTTGGCTGTAAAGTGGCCTAAAAATAGTCGCTGTAAAGTGCGTAAAATCTATGTGCTATAAAATTATGGCAATGACTAATGACGAGTACTATGAACATTAAAATCCATCGAAGAATGATGCACAATCAAGCGCATAAAAGCTATATGTAATAAAGTTATGGCAATGACTAGTGAGTACTTCTAAAAACACAAAAGATACATTGTGATAGAATGATGATATTTAAAAATACATGAAGGTAAACGTTTGCAAGAAGCACTACTGCCTAAGAGAGCCCTTGGAACAGAAGGGCCTGAAGACATGTGCTATACAAAAGTGATGATGATGATATTTGATGTTTTATGGCGCAAGGGCCAGGTATGGCCAAAGAGCGCCATGTCTGTGGTAGTGGGTGTGCAGTGTAACTATGATTGCTATGAAATTGGTGTGACGTGGCTGTAAAGGGGCCTTAAAATATACGCTCTAAAGTGCGTAAAATATGTGTAATAAAATTATGGCGATGACGTATGACTTGTACTATGAACATATAGATGCATATAAAAAGAATGATGCGATAGGTAAAATATATCAGATTATAAGAAATGCCAGAGCACTACTACCTCCTTAGAGCCCTTGAAGCACAAGGGCCTGGAGGCATGTGCTATTCAAAACAGTTATCGCAGTGGCATCCTCTCGAGAGAGGAGGCGCTACGAATTCATGGGACTAATAACATGTAAGACCACATCTCTAATATAATGTAGCACTGTGTCTGTATTAAAAAGCGGTTCTGGACCAAGGAGCATTGCAGGATGAAGAGGAATGTGCTGTCGGTATGCTAATGAAAAATGTCTCTTTCTCTCAGATTCGGCTTCCCGACACTCCAGGAGGACGTGGAGTACGGTCAGCCTCTGCCCGCATCTACCACAGGTTGGAGGCTCACTTCCGGTGAGTAGAAAATTATGGGTGCCAAACGTGTGTCCTATTCTGAGACGACAGAATAGGACATCTGTTCGGCGCGATTTTGTAGTAGGGGGCCAGAATCCTAACTGCGGTTTTATCAGGTGGAGCTTATTATCCGTTTCCGCGTCCCACATGCGTTGCCAGTGGTCTCGCAATCTCCTTCGCAAGAAAGGTCTCAGATCTTTGACAGGCACCGCAGCGGTAGGGTTAACAGCTTGCGATGCGATTGACGTGGCCATCTCGTCCGCCAGAACGTTACCCTCGATGCTCCTATGGCCAGGCACCCAGCATATAATGATATGCTGGTTAGATCTGTACGCTTTACACAAGACGGAATATAGTTCATTAAGTACTGGATTTTTGTGTGTATAAAGTGACATCAGGCCCTTCACGACACTTAGGGAGTCTGTGTATATCGCTGACTTTTGGAGTTTTGATTTTCTTATATGTTTCACGGCAGACAGTAATGCGTAAGCCTCGGCAGTAAATATACTTGTTTCCGGGTGTAGTACATCGGATTCTGAGAAGGATGGGCCGACAGCAGCATACGACACCCCGGCATTAGACTTCGAAGCGTCTGTGTAGAACTCTGCGCAGGAGTGCTTGTGCTGGAGTTCTAGGAAATGAGTTCGTATTTCGATCTCTGGTGCGTGTTTTGTTATTTCTAAAAAGGATATGTCACATTCTACGACCTGCCACTCCCAAGGCGGTAACACCTTGGTTGGATGCATTAGGCGAAGCTCGAGGAGTGGGACATGTATCTGATCACTAAGCTCCTTCACTCGAAGTGAGAAAGGCTTTCTTACAGAAGGACGATTATGGAATAGTGTAGAGCAGGTCATATCGTTAACAGTGTTAAAACATGGATGTTGACGATTGGAGTGTATCTTTAGGAAATATGTAAGGCTGATGTAAGTTCTCTGTAGATGGAGCGACCATTCATTTGATTCCGCGTATAAGCTTTCAATCGGGCTTGTTCTGAAAGCACCAGTGGCTAAGCGGATACCTAGATGGTGGATAGGATCTAAGATCTTTAGTGCGCTCGGAGCGGCAGAGTTGTATACGACGGCACCATAGTCCAATCGTGATCGAATTAGGCTCTTATAAACATTCATCAGACACTTCCTGTCGCTACCCCATGTTGAGTGGGATAGAATTTTAAGTAAGTTCATTGTCCTTAGACATTTTTCTTTAAGATATTTAATGTGCTGTATAAAAGTAAGCTTGCAGTCTAGTATATTACCTAAAAATTTGTGTTCTTTGTTTATGGGTATTTGATGTCCACACAGTTGAACACAAGGATCGGGAACCAGGCCTCTCTTTCTAGTAAAAAGAACACAAGAGCTTTTGTGGGGGTTGATCTTAAATCCGTTTTCGTCAGCCCACTTGGAAACCTTGTTCAGGCCCTGCTGTACCTGTCTCTCGCATACTGCGAGGTTGCAGGATTTAAAGCCTATTTGTAAATCGTCGACGTATACGGAATAAAAAATGGCCGGTGGCAGTGAAGCACGTAGTGTGTTCATCTTAACAATAAAAAGAGTGCAGCTGAGCACACCTCCCTGGGGTACACCGGTTTCCTGCGTAAAAGGACGTGACAGTGCATTACCAACTTTTACTCGGAAGGTGCGGTTGGACAAATAACTTTCTATTAGGGCGAGCATATTGCCACGGATGCCCATGCCCGACAAGTCTCTCAAGATTCCGTAGCGCCACGTTGTGTCGTACGCCTTCTCCATATCGAGGAACACGGATAGGAAATATTGCTTATGTAGAAAGGCGTCGCGAATGTTTCCCTCAATGCGCACGAGGTGATCAATTGTGGACCGCCCTTCCCTGAAGCCACACTGAAAGGGATCAAGCATTTGGTTTAATTCCAGGAAATGTATGAGTCGCCGATTGATCATTTTCTCAAACAGCTTACAAATGCAACTTGTGAGGGCTATCGGGCGGTAACTTGACGCTAACGAAGGATCTTTACCTTGCTTCAGAATGGGAATCACAATCGCTTCTCTCCATGCAAGTGGAAGATATCCAGCAGCCCAAATAGTGTTAAAAAGTGCAAGTAAAGTCAGTTGTGTATCAGTGTGTACGTTCTTAATTATGTCGTACATAATTCTGTCAGGTCCTGGTGCAGAGCTCTTGCATGTGATCAAGGCAGCTCTTAGCTCGGCAATGCTAAAGGGACGGTTGTAAGGCTCATTCTCTCGACCTTTTCTTGTTAATGGCTTACGTTCTTCTGTTTCTTTGTATTTGAGAAAGGATTGTGTATAATTTGTTGGGCTTGACACGTTCTCAAAATGCTCCCCAAGTGAGTCTGCCTGGTCTTGTAGTGTATCACCCTGTGTGTTTACTAGAGGGAGTGAGTATGTTTGCCGCCCTCTAATCCTATTTACTCTGTTCCAGGCTTTGGCCTCATCCCTAAACGAGTTAATACTTGATAAAAACTTGTGCCAGCTTTCTCTTCTGGCCTGTCGGCGGGTTCGCCTGCCTTGTGACTTTACTTTTTTAAAGTTGATAAGATTTTCTGCAGTGGGAGAAGCACGTAGCAGCCCCCACGCCTTGTTCTGATTCCTACGCGCGATCCTACATTCGCTGTTCCACCACGGTACACGTGGTTTGCATGCCAAACCACTTACTTCGGATATGCATTTTGACGCGGCATCTATTATAAATGTTGTAAGATACTCCACCGCAGCATCAATTTCTAAACAAGAGATGTCAGCCCATGAGATGCTGGTGAGAGTTCGAAATTTCTCCCAGTCGGCTGTGTCTATGTTCCACCTAGGAGCTTGTGGAGGATATTCGTTTTCTTTAGATGTTCTTATTAGTACCGGGAAGTGGTCGCTCCCGTAAGGATTGTTTGTAACTGTCCATTCGAGTTCGGGCAGTATACACGGGGAAACTAGGCTGAGGTCAATTGATGAAAATTTTCTGTTGGCGAGAGAATAATATGTGGGTGCCTTCTTATTCAGCAGGCATGCACCAGAAGAGAAGAGGAATTGTTCAACAAGACGGCCTCGCGCATCTATACGAGAGTCGCCCCACAGGCTGTTGTGCGCATTGAAATCTCCAAGTACAACGTAAGGTTCTGGCAATTCATCTATGAAGGACTGAAATTCATGTTTGCTTAGTTTGTACTGTGGGGGTATATAAATCGAACAAATAGTGATAAGTTTGTTTAGCAAAACAATTCGAACCGCCACTGCTTCAAGGGCCGTTCGTAGCTGTAAATGTTGACGTGCTATGCTCTTTTGGATTACTATTGCAACACCTCCCGATGATGCGATGGCATCATCGCGATCTTTGCGAAAAGTAACATGCTGTCGGAGAAAGTTTGTGTGTTTGGATTTTAAATGTGTTTCTTGTAAACACAGCACTTTTGGATTGTGTTGGTGGATCAGTTCTTGTACATCATCGAGGTTTCTAAGTAGACCTCTGACGTTCCATTGTATGATTTGTGTGTCCATATTTATTGTAAATTAGTGCTGTGTTTACGGAAACGGAAGGGATGCCTTAGATTACAGAGCCCTTTCGAGGCCCTGTAATAGGGGTTTTGTTCTTTCTGGAGCGTTCGAGGGAGCCTCGCCGCTCCTTAGGCGCTTGGTGCGCCTTGAGGATGGGTGTAGTGTCCATTGCCTCTTGTGAGGCGCCGGACACGTGCTCTTGCGAGCGAGCGGTTTTCAGGGGGAGTCCCGCCTTGGAGGGCAAGACCCCTGCGCCCACCAGCCCGGAGGTCGATGGGGCTCCCTGAGGGATTTGGCTGCGCTGGCCGTTGCCAGCGCTGGAGGGGGCCTCGGAGGTTGGGGCAGCCTCGGCTGCGCCCACCTTCGGGGTCGATGGCTCCACCTGCTCGGTTGGCGGAGCAGCGCTAGCTGCAACCACCGTGGGGGCAGATGGCGTGACTGCCGACTCACTGACTGTGGGTCGGACAGCCGCCGGAGGCCGTTGTGACGCTGCCCCCTGACGCGCCACATCGCCAAATGCTTTCTTGGGCAGGTACGATACCCGCCTACGTGCCTCTTTGAATGAAATATTCTCTTTAACTTTGATCGTCACGATTTCTTTTTCCTTCTTCCAGGAGGGGCACGACCGCGAGTATGCGGCGTGCTCCCCATCACAGTTTACACAGTGGAGAGCATTCTCACAAGCTTCAGATGTGTGTTCGTGGGCACTACATTTAGCACAAGTTTGGCGGCCTCGGCAGCTCTGCGAGCTGTGGCCAAAGCGCTGGCATTTGAAACAACGGAGTGGGTTGGGCACGTACGGCCTAACACGGTGCTTGATATACTCGGCCTCGATTGACTCGGGCAGGACACTTGAACCAAAGGTGATTATTAAGTGCTTCGTCTGAATCTCTTTACCATCTCGCCTTATTTTTATTCTTCTAACATTGATCACATTTTGTTCGCTGAAGCCCTCCAGGAGTTCCGCTTCAGTCAGCTCAAGCAAATCATCATCTGACACAACACCACGGGTGGTGTTCATTGTACGGTGTGGGGTTACTGTTATGGGGGTCTCGCCAAATGACACTAGTTGCGGTAGTTTCTCATATTGTTTTACATTGCGGAGCTCCAAGAGGAGGTCGCCGCTTGACATCCTCGACACCTTGTAACCTGGACCAAAAACATCAGTCAGGCATTTTGAGACACGGAATGGTGAAATGTTTCGAACTACTTTGTTTGGCTTTTCAGAATGAATAACGTGAAAGCGGGGAAAATTCTCGGTTTGGCGTCCAAAAAACTTGAAGACATCTTCGGTGCGCCCTCGTTTCTGAGGGCGATCAGCAAGGGAGGGGAAAGAAGTTTCCATGGAAGATATGTATATATTCGGCAACAGCGCTGACCGCCCACCACGGAGCCCAACGAGGGGACGCGGCAGAGCTTGCATGCAAGTCTGCACGACGCCAGTCGTACACCGTCACTATAACCGAATATGGTGTACCCAAGGTTGGATAGCCACACAGGGTTAACCCTTGCCGCCAGGAGAAAGGAAGTAAAAAGAAGAAAGAAGGAGACAGGAAAGGTCAAAAAGTGAGAGATAAAGACGAAGATTCGAGGAGGGAGAGACAGGAAAAGGCGACTGCCGATGTCCTCCAGGTGGGTCAGTCTGGAGGTGCCGTCTATGTGAAGCCGAGGCCGAAGAGGTGTGTTGCCTCCGCCGGGGGGCCTTAAAGGTCCAAGCACCCAGCTTCGGCTCAACCCCCAGGATCCCCTTTTCCCCAGACACGGCTCAGCCGCGCACGGCTACACGCGGGAGGGTCCAACCCTCGTGTGCTCGGGTACGTGGTGTCGCAACGCACCAAACGCCTGCTTGCGCAGACGCCCCTGCGGGGCAGGAAAAATGTTTCGTTCTTTCAAATTCGGCTTCGCGACACTCCAGAAGGACGTGGAGCACGGTCAGCCTCTCCCCGCATCTACCACAGGTTGGAGGCTCACTTCCGGTTAGTAGAAAATTATGGGTGCCAAACGTGTGTCCTATTCTGAGCCGACAGAATAGGACATCTGTTCGGCGCCATTTTGTAGTAGAGGGCCAGAATCCTAACTGTGGTTTTATCAGGTGGAGCTTATTATTCATTTCCGCGTCCCACATGCGTTGCCAGTGGTCCCGCAATCTCCTTCGCAAGAAAGGCCTCAGATCTGTGACAGGCACCGCAGCGGTAGGGTTAACAGTTTGCGATGCGATTGACGTGGCCATCTCGTCCGCCAGAACATTACCCTCAATGCTCCTGTGGCCAGGCACCCAGCATATAATGATACGCTGGTTAGATATGTACGCTTTACACAAGACGGTGTAGAGTTCACTAAGTACAGGATTTTTGTGTGTATAGACTAACATCAAGGCCTTCACGACGCTTAGGGAGTCTGTATAGATCGCTGCTTTTGAAAGTTTTGATCTTCTTATATGTTTCACGGCAGAGAGTAATGCGTAGGCCTCGGCCGTAAAAATGCTTGTTTCGGGATGCAGTACGTCGGATTGCGAGAAGGATGGGCCGACTGCTGCATAGGATACCCCGGCATTTGACTTCGAAGCGTCTGTGTAGAAATCTGCACAGGAGTGCTTGTGCTGTAGTTCTAGGAAATGCATTCTGATTTCAGCCTCAGGAGCGTGCTTTGTGACTTTTATAAAGGATATGTCACATTGTATCACCTGCCACTCCCAGGGAGGTAAGAGTTTGATTGTGTGCATTAGGCGATGCTCGAGGAGTGGGACATGCATTTCATTGCTAAGCTCCTTCACACGCAGCGAAAAAGGCTGTCTTATGGAGGGACGGTTGCTGAAAAGTGTAGCGCACGTCATATCGGTAACGGTATCAAAACATGGATGTTCAGGGTTAGAGCGTACTTTAAGGAAATATGTAAAGCTGTTGTATGATCTCTGTAGGTGGAGAGACCATTCATTCGATTCGGCATATAAGCTTTCAATTGGGCTTGTTCTGAAAGCGCCCGTGGCTAAACGGATGCCTAGATGGTGAACCGGGTCTAGCATCTTTAGCGCGCTTGGGGCGGCAGAGTAATATACCACGGCACCATAATCTAATCGTGACCGGATGAGGCTCTTATACAGATTCATTAGGCACTTCCTGTCACTACCCCACGTAGTCTGGGATAGAAGTTTCATTAGGTTCATTGTTTTCAGACACTTTTCTTTGAGTTGTTTAATGTTTGGGACGAAAGTGAGTCTATTGTCGAGCATAATACCTAGAAATTTGTGCTCTTTGTTTACAGGAATCTGTTGTCCACACATTTCTAAGCAAGGATCCGGAACTAGGCCTCTCTTCCTTGTAAACAGCACACAAGAACTTTTTTGAGGATTGATTTTAAAACCATTTTTCTCTGCCCACCCTGACACCTTGTTCAAGCCATGCTGTACCTGTCTCTCGCATACTGCGAGGTTACAGGATTTGAAAGCTAGCTGAATGTCGTCCACGTAGACAGAGTAAAAGATGGCCTGAGGTAATGAAGCGCGAAGCGTGTTCATCTTCACAATGAAGAGCGTGCAGCTGAGCACGCCTCCTTGGGGTACACCCGTTTCTTGCGTAAAAGGACGTGAGAGTGCATTGCCTACTTTTACCCGGAACGTACGATTTGACAGATAGCTTTCCATTATGTTAAGCATATTACCGTGGATGCCCATTTCTGACAGGTCTCTTAAGATTCCGTAACGCCACGTTGTGTCATAGGCCTTTTCCATATCGAGAAATATCGATAGGAAGAACTGTTTATGTATGAATGCCTCCCGAATATTTGCTTCAACACGTACGAGATGATCGGTTGTGGACCGCCCTTCTGGAAAGCTGCATTGATAAGGATCAAGCATTTTGCTCATTTCAAGGAAATGGATCAGTCGCCGATTAATCATTTTTTCAAATACCTTACAAAGGCAACTTGTGAGGGCTATCGTGCGGTAACTTGCCACTGAGGAAGGGTCTTTACCTTGTTTCAAAACAGGGACCACAATAGCTTCCTTCCATGCGGTTGGAAGGTACCCTGCATCCCAGATGGTGTTGAAAAGTGCGAGTAGTGTAACTTGCGTGTCATCGTGTAAGTTTTTGAGCATTTCATACATAATTCTGTCAGATCCGGGTGCAGAGCTCTTGCATGAGCTCAAGGCAGCTTTCAACTCAGCAATACTGAATGGGCAGTTGTAGGATTCACTCTGTGGACATTTTCTTTTGAGTGGCTTACATTCTTCTTTTTGCTTATATTTCAGGAAGGATTTCGAATAATGTTTTGAACTTGACACACTCTCAAAGTGCTCCCCAAGTGAGTCTGCCTGATGTTGCAGCGTATCACCCTGTGTGTTTACCAGAGGGAGTGAATATGTTTGTCTCCCTCTAATTCTATTTACGCGGTTCCAGACTTTCGCCTCATCTGTAAACGAGTTGATGTTCGATAAAAACTTTTGCCAGCTCTCTCTTCTGGCCTGTCGGCGGGTTCTCCTGCCTTGAGACTTAACTTTCTTAAAGTTAACGAGATTCTCTGCAGTGGGCGAAGCGCGTAGCAACCCCCACGCTTTGTTTTGATTCCTACGTGCGACTCTACATTCATCGTTCCACCACGGGACATGCCGTTTGCATGTCGAGCCACTTACTTCACGTATGCATTTAGATGCGGCATCTATAATAAAAGCTGTAAGGTAATCCACAGCAGCATCAATTTGTAACGAGGACATGTCATCCCATGATATGCTAGTTATGGTTCGGAATTTCTCCCAGTCGGCTGTGTCAACCTGCCACCTAGGAGCCTGTGGTAGATATTCGTTTTCTTTAAGTGTTCTTAATAGTATGGGGAAGTGGTCGCTTCCATAAGGATTGTTCGCAACTTCCCACTGCAGTTCAGGCAGTATAGACGGGGAAACTATGCTGAGATCAATTGAAGAAAAGGTATTATTTGCGAGACAGTAATAAGTGGGTTTCTTCTTATTCAAAAGGCACGCACCAGAAGAAAAAAGGAACTGTTCAACAACACGACCTCGCGCATCTATACGACAGTCACCCCACAGGGAGCTGTGCGCATTGAGATCGCCAAGAACAACATAAGGTTCTGGCAATTCGTCTATAAATGACTGGAATTCATGTTTGTTTAATTTGTAGTGTGGGGGTACGTAAAACGAGCTAATGGTGATGAGTTTGTTTAGGAGGACAGCTCGAACTGCCACTGCTTCAAGAGGCGTTTGGAGCTGTAAATGTTGACACGCAATGCTTTTGTGGATAACTATAGCTACACCTCCCGATGATGCGATAGCATCATCGCGATCTTTGCGAAAAGTTATAGACTGTTGGAGAAAGTTTGTGTGTTTTGATTTTAGATGTGTTTCCTGTAAACACAGCACTTTTGGATTGTGTTTGTGTATGAGTTCTTGTACGTCATCCAGGTTTCTAAGAAGACCTCTGACGTTCCATTGAATAATTTGTGTATCCATATTTATTTTAAATAAGTACTGTGTCTACGGAAAGGGAGGTGATGCCTTAGGTTACAGAGCTCTTTCGAGGCCCTGTAACCGGGGTTTTGTTTTTTCTGGAGCGCTCGAGGGAACCTCGCCGCTCCTTAGGCGCTTGCTGCGCCGTAGGTATAGGTGTTGTGTCCATTGCCTCTTGTGAGGCGCCGGACACGCGCTCTTGCGAGCGAGAAGTTTTTCGTGAGAGTCTCACCTCGGAAGGCAAGACCCCTGCGCCCACCAGCCCTGAGGTCGATGGGGCTCCCTGTGGGATTTGGCTGCGCCGGCTGTTGCCAGCGCTGGGAGGGGCCGGGGAGGTCGAGGCAGCCTCAGCTGCGCCTACCTTCGTGGCCGCTATCGGTCCTGCGGGATCGCTGCGTGCAGCGCAGGTTTCCGCAGATAACTCTTGTGGGACCGGCAACCCAAGGGTAGCCGGGCCTGGTTGCTGGTTGGATGCAGTAGGCTTACCTACTTCCACCCTGGGGGCAGGAGCCAAAGGTGCCTGCTCGCTGCACGCGGGCAGGGCACTCGGCGATTGCCGCTGCGACGCTGCCCCCCGACGCGCCGCATCAGCATAAGGTGTGCTGTAAAAAGGTGAGCACCGTTTACGGGCTTCCTTAAACGAAATATTTTCTTTGACTTTAAGGGTGATTATATCTTTTTCTTTCTTCCAGTTCGGACAGGAGCGTGAGTAAGCTGGATGGTCACCACTGCAGTTCACACAGTGAGGTGTGCCACTGCAGTTCTCGGAGGGGTGGCCCTGCACTCCACACTTTGCACAAGTTGTCTGACCACGGCAGCTCTGCGAGCCATGGCCGAACCTCTGACATTTGAAACACCTTCTAGGGTTGGGGATATATGGTCGAACGTTTAATCTGATGTATCCTGTTTCAATCGTTTCTGGCACTACGCTGGATGCAAATGTTAGGATAAGATGCTTTGTGGGGATTTCCTTATTGTCCCGTCTAATTATAATACGCTTTACATCGGTCACATTTTGATCTTTCCATCCTTCCAGCAGTTCAGCTTCTGTCAAATCCTGAAGGTCTGCCTCTGAGACGACTCCGCGTGAGCTGTTCATTGATCGGTGTGGCGTAACAGAAACTGGAATGTTGCCAAAGGTCACCAGACTGTCTAGCTTTTCGTATTGATTTTTCTGTGGGATCTCAAGAAGAAGATCTCCACTTGCCATTTTCGTCACCTTGTAACCTGACCCTAAGGCTTCGGTCAAAGATTTTGAGACTATGAATGGTGAAATGAGTCTGGCCTGTTTTGCAGCATTCTCACTATGTACAACATGGTATTTCGGGTAGTTCTCTTTAGTGCGGGTCAAACATGTGCTGAAGTCTTCGGTGCGTCCCCTCTTCTGAGGGTGACGATCAAGTAGGCGGGGAAATGCGGGTGTTCCCATGGTATTTTGGTTTGTGTTCGGCAGCAATGGCGGCCACCCACCACGGAGCCCAACATGGGGACGCTGCAGGCCTTAACGCGTAAGGCTGCAGGCGCCAGCCGTACATTGCTACTATAACCCAATATATTATACCCAAGGGAGGGCAGATACACAAGGTTAACCCTTGCCGCCATGGAGAAAGGAAGTAATAAGAAGTGAAGAGAAGACAGGAAAGATGTAAAAGTGGAAGAGAAAGTCGAAGATTGGAGAGGAGGACAGGAAGAGGCGACTACCGATTTCCCCCGTGTGGGTCAGTCCGGGGGTGCCGTCTATGTGAAGCCGAGGCCGAAGAGGGGTGTTGCCTCCGCCGGGGGGCCTTAAAGGTCCAAACACCCAGCATCGGCTCAACCTCCAGGATCCCCCTTTCCCCAGACACGGCTAAGCCGCGCACGGCTACACGCGGGAGGGTCCAACCCTCGTGTGCTCGGGTCCGTAGTGTCGCAACACACCAAACGCCTGCTGATGCAGACGCCCCTGCGGGGAATGTATTGTGAATGCAGTGGATAGTGGATTTATCATGGTAAATGTGACATGGTTGTAAAAAGGCCTAAAAACTGTCGCTGTAAATGGCGTAAAATAAATAGGTACTAAAATGATAACACTGATTAGGGCATGGACGATGGCAATTGGGTTTCGTTAAAAACATGATGGAACAAGGCAACACATAACAGTGATAGTAGAAACTCAAGAGGGCCCTTTTATCAGAAGGGCTGTTAGTCGTGTGCTAAACATTTCCTGTCCAAATGATTTTGAGAGTATCTGTTTCCAATAAAAACTGTAAGACTAATTTCATGTTAAAAAGCGGTTCATCACTAAGAAAAAATGCAGGGTGAAGAGGTGTATTTTCACGATATGCAGAAGGAAAATACTTTTTCCTCTCTGTTTCTATTGCAGGGCATTGAATAAGAACATGGAGTACTGTGAGACTCTTGCCGCACTTACCACAAGTCGGGGGATCGCCTCCAGTCAAGAGATAGGAGTGAGTACCGTATGTGTGGCCTATCCTTAATCGGCAAAGAATTACTTCCTTGTAACGTGCTGTTTTCCCACTAATCCAGTTCCCCAGTTTTGGTTTTATTATGTGAAGCTTATTCATTACTTGTGTATCCCACTTGCCTTGCCAATGATTCCTTAATTTACGGCGTAGAAAAGGCTTTAGGTCTGTCGCAGGGATGGGAATGTTTCCATCTCTGTCGCTAAAAGTTACGGATGTAGCGCTTTCGTCAGCTGCTTCGTTCCCTTTTATACCTTTGTGACCGGGTACCCAGCATATGACAGTCACTTGATTGCACATATATAGGGCGCACAATAAGTTATACAGCTCATTCAAAACGGAATTCTTATGTTTTTGTAAACTAATTAGTGCTCTCACGACACTTAACGAGTCTGTGAAGAGAACAGCCTTAGCGATGTTTGTGAGCCTGATGTGTTTAATAGCCGAGAGTATAGCGTATGCTTCCGCTGTAAAGATGCTTGTGTGTGGGTTTAGTGTCCCAGATATTGAAAATGATGGTCCAAGAGCTGCGTAAGCAACACCATCAGCAGACTTCGAAGCATCCGTGTAGAATTCAGCACAGGAATACTTCTCTTTTAGTTCACGAAAATGTGATTTTATGTGAGCCTCAGGCGCTCGTTTCGATATTTCTAGGAAAGATATGTCACATTGAATAGTTTGCCAGTCCCAAGGCGGTGGGAACCGAATAGGAGCCATTAGGATATTTTCTACAAAAGGGACGCCTGTTTCTTCTGACAGTGCTTCCACTCGAAGGGACAGAGGAGGCCTGATGGCTGGGCGGTTACGGAATAGCCTGGCAGTGGACAAGTCGCTAATTGCAAAATGACATGGATGCTGAATATCTGATTTAACTTTCAAGGCGTAAGAGAAAGATAAATATACTCTTTGTAGATGAAGAGACCATTCGTTGGATTCAACGTACAGGCTCTCTACAGGACTAGTCCTGAAGGCACCTGTAGCAAGACGGATACCCAAGTGGTGAATCGGATCTAACATCTTCAAGGCACTAGGCGTAGCAGAACTATACACTATAGCACCATAGTCAAGGCGTGACCTTATCAGACTTTTATACAGGCTCAAAAGGCATCTTCTGTCACTTCCCCAGGATGTACGGGACAAGAGCTTCAGAAGATTCATTGTCTTCACGCACTTCGCCTTAAGATATTTCAAGTGGGGGATAAATGTTAATTTAGTGTCTAATATGAGGCCCAAAAATTTATGTTCACGGCTCACTGGGAGCTGTTGTCGATTAAGATAAATAGCGGGTTCAGGTAATATACCTCTTTTGTTCGAAAAGAGAACACACGTGCTTTTTTGCGGGTTTAATTTAAACCCATTCTCGTCAGCCCACATTGACAATTTGTTTAGCCCAAGCTGCACATGTCGCTCACAGATGGAAAGACTACATGATTTAAAACCTATTTGTACGTCATCTACATACACAGAATAAAACATTGTACGTGGTATGATAGTATAAAGTGAGTTCATTTTTATAACGAATAGAGTGCAGCTAAGCACGCCACCTTGCGGTACGCCTGTTTCCTGTGCAAATAGACGAGATAGCACATTACCAACTCTGACGCGGAATGTGCGGTTAGACAGGTAACTTTGGATGACATTCAGCAAATTACCTCGGACTCCCATTTCGGCCAGATCACGGAGAATTCCGAACCGCCACGTGGTGTCGTAAGCCTTCTCCATGTCAATAAATACTGACAAAAAGAACTGCTTATGTACAAAAGCATCGCGAATATTCGTCTCGATGCGGACAAGGTGGTCAGTTGTGGATCTACCTTCCCTGAAACCACACTGTAGGGGATCTAATAGTTTGTTACTTTCAAGAAAATGAAGGAGACGCCGGTTAACCATTTTTTCAAAGAGTTTACATAGGCAACTTGTCAACGCTATAGGCCTATAGCTGTTGACTGAAGTTGGGTCCTTGCCGTCTTTTAGTATTGGAACAATTATTGCTTCCTTCCAGGCGGATGGAATGTACCCGGCAGAGAACACAGAGTTGAAGAGTGTCAGTAGTGTTTTGTGGGTCTCAGGGTGTAAGTGTTTGATCATTATATACAATATTCTGTCACTTCCTGGAGCGGACTTGTTACAGCCATTCAGCGCAGACTGAAATTCCGCCATGTTAAATGGGCGGTTGTAAGGTTCGTTGCTATTTCCTTTCCGACTGAGAGGCAGTCGTTCCGCTTGTTGCCGGTATCTCAGAAATGTGTCTGAGTAGTGGGATGAGCTAGAAATCCCTTCAAAATGTACCCCTAGAGAGTCGGCTTGGTCAATGAGTGTGTCTCCTTGTGTATTTACCAATGGTAGAGGATGAGTTTCGCGGCCTTTTATTTTGTTTACCCTGTTCCAGGCTTTTCCCTCGTCTGTATAAGAATTAATACTAGAGAGGTATTTTTGCCAGCTTTCCCTTTTGGCAAGGCGTCGCATTCTTCTACCTTCTGATTTTATTTTCTTGAAGCTAATCAAGTTCTCGGTAGTTGGGCAGTCGCGAAGGCGACTCCAAGCCTTATTCTGATTTTTGCGGGCTTCCTTACACTGCTCATTCCACCAAGGAATACGCCGTTTAGAGGGTGATCCATTCGTTTGAGGAATACATATTGATGCAGCATCAGTTATAAATGCCGTCAAATAAGATACTATATCATCGGTTGAGAGAGTACAGATCTCATCCCAGGTCAAATGTGTGAGCTCTCTGTATCTTTTCCAGTCAGCACAGTCGACCTTCCAACGTGGCAGATGTGGGGAACACTTATCGCCTTTCGTTAATCTTAGTATAATTGGGAAATGGTCACTCCCATATGGATTTTTAATCACGTCCCACTCCAGGTATGGAACTAGTGTACTTGATGTTATACTTAAGTCAATGGATGAGAACGTTTTGTTAGCACACGCTGTAGAATGTGGGTTCTTTTTTGTTTAGTAAGCATGCATTGGAGGATAAAAGGAACTTTTCTAATAAGCGCCCTCTCGTATCACAACGGGAATCTCCCCAGAGGGTGTTATGTGCGTTTAAATCACCTACTACAATGTAAGGTTCGGGGAGTTCTGCGATAAAGCTTTGGAATTCTATTGTGGAAAGTTTATGGCATGGAGGGATGTACAGAGAGCTAACTGTTACTAACTTATCAAATAGCACGGCTCTGATTGCCACTGCCTCAAGGGACGTTTGCAGATGTAAATGTTGGCAGGCGATACTCTTATCAACTATAATAGCAACACCGCCTGACGAGGCGAGAGCGTCACTGCGATCTTTGCGGTAAATGGCATATTGTTTGAGAAAGTTGGTATGTGAAGGATTGAGGTGTGTCTCTTGCACACACAGCACCCTTGGATTAAACCTGCGCAGGAGTTCCTTAATATCATCAAGATTATGTAATAAACCTCTCACATTCCAATGCATTATCTGTGTGTCCATATTGGAAGTGTTTTATGGTGTGTGTCAAGAGATCAATTAGGTTGGCTCAAGGGACCTTTTCAGGCCCCTTGATGCGGGGTATTCCTTTTTCTTGGCGCGCTCCAGGGAGCCACGCCGTTCCTTCGGCGTCTGAGACGCCGGAGAAGTTTTTGTGACATCCATCGCCTCGTCAGAGGCGCTGGATGACGCCCGCTCAGCGGGCACGCGCGGGGGTTTTTCGGACCTGTCTGCACGAGCAGTGGCCCTGGGGCCAGCAGGCTCGGAGGTCTGCTGGCCCTTCGTGGTAGGGGGCGGAAGAGCAGTGACTGCTCCCGCCAGGGGGGCTGATGGCGTAACCGCCGTCACACTCCGTGTGACTTGCGCGGCCGCCAGAAGATGTGGCGCTGCCCCCCGGCGCGTCACATCACTGTAGGACGGATTCGATTGGTTGTGGACACTAAAACGCTTGCGCGCTTCTGGAAAAGAGATGTTTAGTTTTACCTTCAGTTCGATTGAAGCACCGGCGCGGATTGGGAATGTACGGTCGTACGCGTAGTTTACAATATCCTGTCTCTAATGAATCAGGTAGTTCACTTGTTCCAAATGTTATTATTAGATGCTTTGTTGGAATTTCCTTGTCGTCACGCCTTAACTTAATTCGTTGCACCTTTACCACGTTTTGGTCTTGCCAGCCTTCCAACAGCTCGCTCTCACTAAGATCAAGGAGGTCGTCATCAGAAATGACACCACGCACAGTGTTCATAGACCGGTGGGGGCCCACAGATACAGGAATGTCACCAAACGCAACAAGTTTCGTCAGTTTGCTGTATTGGAGCTTGTCACGCACTTCCAGAAGAAGGTCGCCGCTTCCCATCTTCGTTACTTTGTAACCAGAACCGATTGCTTCTGTCAGGCATTTTGCGACCACAAACGGGGATATTGTACGGACTGTCTTGGTTTCGTGTTGACTATGTATTACGTGGTACTTGGGAAATATTTCTTTTGGTTTGAAGAGAAAGTTGAAGGTTTCATCGGTGGGCCCCCTCTTCAGGGAGCGATCAGGGAGTGTGGGGAAATTTGAAGCCATATATAGGATTACTGTATTCGGAAGGAATGCCCGCCGCCCACCTCGGAGCCCAACCTGGGGACGTCACAGGATTAGAAAAATTCTATTCTGCGTACGCCAGCGGTACGTTCCCACTATAACCTAATATATATATACCCAAGACTGGATATATTACACAAGGTTAACCCTTGCCGCCCGGAAATACGGAAGTAATTAGAAGTGAAGAGAAGACAGGAAAGATGGAAAAGTGGGAGAGAAAGACGAAGAATGGAGAGGAGGACAGGAAAAGGCGACTGCCGATTTCCTCCAGGTGGGTCAGCCTGGAGGTGCCGTCTATGTGAAGCCGAGGCCGAAGAGGTGTGTTGCCTCCGCCGGGGGGCCTTAAGGTCCAAGCACCCAGCATCGGCTCAACCCCCAGGATCCCATTTTCCCCAGACACGGCTAAGCCGCGCACGGCTACACGCGGGAGGGTCCAACCCTCGTGTGCTCGGGTACGTGGTGTCGCAACACACCAAACGCCTGCTGACGCAGACGCCCCTGCGGGTAAGCATTGTCATCTTGACAATAAAAAGTGTGCAACTGAGCACGCCTCCCTGGGGTACACCAGTTTCTTGTGTAAAAGGACGTGACAGCACATTGCCGACTTTCACCCGGAAGGTACGATTGGACAAGTAGCTTTTTATTACGTTGAGCATATTATCATGAATGCCCATTTCCGATAAGTCTCGCAAGATGCCGTATCGCCACGTTGTGTCATACGCCTTTTCCATATCGAGAAATATCGAGAGGAAGAACTGTTTATGTATAAATGCGTCCCGGATATTTGTTTCAACACGTACAAGATGGTCGGTCGTGGAGCGCCCTTCTCGGAAGCCACACTGACAGGGATCAAGCATTTTGTTCTCTTCAAGGAAATGGATCAGTCGCCGATTTATCATTTTTTCAAACACCTTACACATGCAACTTGTGAGGGCTATCGGGCGGTAGCTTGCCACTGATGAAGGATCTTTGCCTTGTTTTAGAACAGGGATCACAATGGCTTCTTTCCATGCGGTCGGAAGGTACCCTGCGTCCCAGATAGTGTTGAAAAGTGTAAGTAGTGTAACTTGGGTGTCATTTTGTAAGTTTTTGAGCATTTCATACATGATTCTATCAGATCCTGGTGCGGAGCTCTTGCATGAGCTCAAGGCAGCTTTCAACTCAGCAATACTGAATGGGCAGTTGTAGGACTCACTCTCTGGACATTTTCTTTTGAGTGGCTTACATTCTTCTATTTGCTTATATTTCAGGAAGGATTTCGAATAATGTTTTGAACTTGACACACTCTCAAAGTGCTCCCTAAGTGAGTCTGCCTGATGTTGCAGCGTATCACCCTGTGTGTTTACCAGAGGGAGTGAATATGTTTGTCTCCCTCTAATTCTATTTACAGGGTTCCAGACTTTCGCCTCATCTGTAAACGAGTTGATGTTCGATAAAAACTTTTGCCAGCTCTCTCTTCTGGCCTGTCGGCGGGTTCTCCTGCCTTGAGACTTAACTTTCTTAAAGTTAACAAGATTCTCTGCAGTGGGCGAAGCGCGTAGCAATCCCCACGCTTTGTTTTGATTCCTACGTGCGACTCTACATTCATCGTTCCACCACGGGACATGCCGTTTGCATGCCGAGCCACTTACTTCACGTATGCATTTAGATGCGGCATCTATAATAAAAGCTGTAAGGTAATCCACAGCAGCATCAATTTGTAACGAGGACATGTCATCCCATGATATGCTAGTTATGGTTCGGAATTTCTCCCAGTCGGCTGTGTCAACCTGCCACCTAGGAGCCTGTGGTAGGTATTCTTTTTCTTTAGGTGTTCTTAATAGTATGGGGAAGTGGTCGCTTCCGTAAGGATTGTTCGCAACTTCCCACTCCAGTTCAGGCAGTATAGACGAGGAAACTATGCTGAGATCAATTGAAGAAAAGGTATTATTTGCAAGACAGTAATAAGTGGGTTTCTTCTTATTCAAAAGGCACGCACCAGAAGAAAAAAGGAACTGTTCAACAAGACGACCTCGCGCATCTATACGACAGTCACCCCACAGGTGGCTGTGCGCATTGAGATCGCCAAGAACAACATAAGGTTCTGGCAATTCGTCTATAAATGACTGGAATTCATGTCTGTTTAACTTGTAGTGTGGGGGTACGTAAAGCGAGCTAATGGTGATGAGTTTGTTTAGGAGGACAGCTCGAACTGCCACTGCTTCAAGAGGCGTTTGGAGCTGTAAATGTTGACACGCAATGCTTTTGTGGATAACTATAGCTACACCTCCCGATGATGCGATAGCATCATCGCGATCTTTGCGAAAAGTTATATACTGTCGGAGAAAGTTTGTGTGTTTTGATTTTAGGTGTGTTTCCTGTAAACACAGCACTTTTGGATTGTGTTTGTGTAGGAGTTCTTGTACGTCATCCAGGTTTCTAAGAAGACCTCTGACGTTCCATTGAATAATTTGTGTATCCATATTTAGAGTAGATTGGTGCTGTGTGTACGGAAACGGAAAGATGCTTTAGATTACAGAACCCTTTCGAGGCCCTGTAATAGGGGTTTTGTTCTTTCTGGAGCGTTCGAGGGAGCCTCGCCGCTCCTTAGGCGCTTGGTGCGCCTTGAGGATGGGTGTAGTGTCCATTGCCTCTTGTGAGGCGCCGGACACGTGCTCTTGCGAGCGAGATGTTTCCCGAGAGAGTCCCGCCTTGGAGGGCAAGACCCCTGCGCCCACCAGCCCGGAGGTCGATGGGGCTCCCAGAGGGATTTGGCTACGCCGGCCGTTGCCAGCGCAGGAAGGAACCTCGGAAGTTGAGGCAGCCTCGGCTGCGCCCTCCTTCGGGGTCGATGGTTCCTTCTCCTCGGTTGACGGAGCAGCGCTAGCTGCAACCGTCACGGGGGCAGATGGCGTGACTGCCGACTCACTGCTTGTGGGTCGGACAGCCGCCGCAGGCCGTTGTGACGCTGCCCCCTGAAGCGCCACTTCGGCAAAGCTTTTCTTTGGCAGGTATGCAACCCGCCTGCGTGCCTCCTTAAATGATGTATTTTCTTTCACTTTGATCGTTACGAATTCTTTTTCTTTCTTCCAGGATGGGCACGACCGCGAGTACGCGGCGTGCTCCCCATCACAGTTTACACAGTGTAGAGAGTTCTTACATTCTTCAGTTGCGTGTTCAAGGGCACTGCATTTCGCACATGTTTGGCGGCCTCGGCAGCTCTGCGAGCTGTGGCCAAAACGTTGGCATTTGAAACATCTCAAGGGATTTGACACATACGGTCTTACACGGAGCTTGATGTACCCGGCCTCGATTGATTCGGGCAGGACACTTGAATTGAAAGTGAGAATTAGGTGCTTGGTCGCAATTTCTTTACCCTCGCGCCTTATCTTGATTCTTTTGACATTTATAACATTTTGTTCACTGAAGCCCTCCAAGAGTTCAGCCTCAGTGAGCTCCAGCAAATCATCGTCCGAGACAACGCCGCGGGTGGTATTCATCGTGCGGTGCGGGGTTACTACTACTTGGGTCTCCCCAAATGATACTAGTTTTGGCAGTTTCTCAAATTGTTTCAGATCGCGGAGCTCCAAGAGGAGGTCACCGCTGGCCATCCTCGACGCCTTATAACCTGGGCCAAAAACTTCGGTAAGGGTCTTAGATACAAGGAAGGGGGAGATCGTTCGGACTTGTTTCGCTGGTTTTTCTGTGTGGATCACATGAAAACGAGGAAAATTGTGGACTTGGCGTCCGAAAAACTGAAATACTTCTTCGGTGCGCCCTCGTTTCTGAGGGCGATCAGGTAGTTTAGGGAAAGCATGTTCCATAAGTAATGTTGGCTTTTCGGCCGCGATGCCGGCCACCCACCATGGAGCCCTACAAGGGGACGTGACAGAAGTTCCTGCAAGGGAAACCCTGCCAACGCCAGCCGTACATCGCTGCTATAACCAAATACAGCATAACCAAGGCTGCCTAGCTACACAAGGTTAACCCTTGCCGCCGGGAAACTAGGAAGTGAGGAGAAGTGATGAGAAGACAGGAAAGATGTAAAAGGAGGAGAGAGAAAGACGAAGATTGGAGAGGAGGACAGGAAAAAGCGACTGCCGATTTCCCCCGGGTGGGTCAGTCCGGGGGTGCCGTCTATGTGAAGCCGAGGCCGAAGAGGTGTGTTGCCTCCGCCGGGGGGCCTTAAAGGTCCAAACACCCAGCTTCGGCTCAACCTCCAGGATCCCCTTTTCCCCAGACACGGCTAAGCCGCGCACGGCTACACGCGGGAGGGTCCAGCCCTCGTGTGCTCGGGTCCGTGGTGTCGCAACACACCAAACGCCTGCTTACGCAGACGCCCCTGCGGGGGGGATTCCATGTGATTTTGATACTTGCCCTGAAGAGCACGGAATTCTTGTATGATGTGTTCGTTTGGAGTGTTTCTTTTCTTTAAATGTGTTAGTGTCCAGTCGCACAACTGTGTGAAATTGTACCATGGCGCCAACCGTTGTGGTTTCTTGGCAATCTGGAGGACTTCCTGGGGGATGTCATAGTCCCGACAGTATTGCTCATACCGCAGGACAAGTGGCCTAATCATGTTCGGTTTATTTGTGTAGTGTAAGCGTGAGTTGCACTGTGTGAGGATGTTGTAGCATATGTGTTGCGGTGATGACTGAATTCTGAGTAGGTAAGAGAATGCTAGTTAGTTAGTTAATTCGGGTTTAATGGCGCAAAAGCAACTAAGGCCATGCTGCGCCAGCCACAAGATATTAAGGATTCAAATGTTAAACAGTGGAAGCAGCGTTATTTTAGAGTGTGTAAAAAACCGGTTTCTTCTAGAAAGCTGAACAAGTCAGCGAAAGGTACTAGCGGTTCATCTCCGACTATTGAGGCTGGGTGTAAAGGTATGTGTAAGTTATAGAGATTCTGTAAAAGCTTGTGTCTCTGTGTTTCAATATTTGGACATGTCATAATAATGTGCATAACGGTGAGTGGTTCATGGCACTTCTCGCAAGTTGGCGGGTTTTCGTTTTGAAGTAGAAAATTGTGGGTCAGGTGCGTATGCCCGATTCGGAGTCTACATAGGATCACCTCATAGAAGCGTTGCTGGTGACAGCACGACTTCCATTCTCTAAGCACGGGTTTTATTGTGTGTAACTTGTTATTTGTGCATGTGTCCCACTCTAGTTGCCACTTTAATGTCAGGGCCTTATGAATAGCTCGGATACTGTCTTGGTATGGAAGTGTTGTTTGCGTTATACTTTTGTGTGCTGCCATGAACGCGCATCTATCTGCTGCTTCATTCCCTGGTATCCCGACATGGCTTGGGACCCAGCATAATCGTATTGTTCTTCCATATTCGTTATAAGCCAACATGTTTAGGATGTCACCAAGTAGGGGTTCGGACGCGGAGTTAAGGTTAAGAGCTCTGAGTGCGCTGAACGAATCGGTATATATAATAGCATTCGTCTGCTTGTCACTGGTAATTTTTTTTACTGCCGTCCATATTGCGAAAACTTCGGCGGTAAACACTGAAGAAAAATTATTTATCCGAATGCTATTTTGCCAATTTTTCGTAATTATTCCGACACCTACGCATTCTTGTGTTTTGGAGCCGTCGGTGTAAAATTCCGTGTAATGTTTATATTTTTCTTGTATAGCTCGAAACTCTTGTATTATGTGTTCTTGTGGGATGTCTTTTTTCTTTAGATGTGTTAGTGTCCAGTCACATAGCTGTGAAAAGTTGTACCATGGTGGCAATCTTGGTGGCCTTTCAGCAACCTGCAGGGCCTCGTGAGGAACATCATAAGCCTGACAGTATTCTTCGTATCGTAAGATTAGTGGCCGAATCATGTTCGGTTTGCTTGTGTAGTGTATCCTTGATATGCACTGTGTAACGATGTTGTAGCATATATGTTGTGGTGATGATCGAACCCGTAGTACATAGGAAAGTGTAAGCAGTGCTCTGCGTTGCTGTAAGGACGGCTCATTGCAGTCAACATATAAACTTTGGACAGGCGATGTTCTGTAGGCACCGCTTGCCAGTCGTAGGCCGAGATTATGAACTGGATCGAGTCGCTTGATGTATGACTGCCTAGCTGCACCATAAACTACACTACCGTAGTCGAGGATGCTACGTACGAGGGACCGGTATATACGTAGTAGACAAGTTCGGTCAGATCCCCAGTGCTTGTGTGATAGCACCTTGAGGATATTTAATGCTTTATTTGCTTTAATTTTAGCTGTGTTAATGTGGGCCAGGAAGTTCAGCTTTCTGTCAAACGTTACGCCTAGAAATTTATAGTGTTCTTTGACCGGCAAGGTTGTACTATGCAATGTGAGAACTGGGTTCAAGTGTAATCCTCGTTTCTGGGAGAAGAGAACTGTAACAGTTTTGTCTGTTGAAAAACGGAATCCATTTTTGTCAGCCCATTGTGTAAGGTTATTTATGGTTATTTTTAGTTGTCTTTCGCAAGTGGATAGATTTGAGGCGCGGCAAGCAACTTGCAGATCGTCGACATATATGGAGTGCATAACAGAGGATGGTATGATCTTATTAACAGAGTTCATTTTGATTATGAAGAGTGTCGTGCTCAGAATACAACCCTGTGGAACGCTATTTTCCTGTGTAAATGTGCGTGAAAGTATTGCGCCGAGACGCACTTGAAATGTTCTATTTGCCATAAAATCAGATAGACAGTTTAGCATTCTGCCACGCACTCCCAATTCAGCCAGGTCTCTTAAAATTCCATACCGCCAAGTGGTATCATACGCTTTCTCTAGATCGAAAAATACTGTGAGACAGTGTTTGTGTAGAAACGCGTTACGTATTTCATGTTCTAGTCGTACGAGGTGGTCAGTTGTTGAGCAGCCCTTTCTGTATCCGCACTGGTGCACGTCTATTAGATTCCGTGATTCAAGGATGAATGTGAGCCTTATGTTTATGATACTCTCGTAGGTTTTGGCTAGACAGCTTGTTAAGGCAATGGGTCTGTAGCTGCTTGGGGACGTTGTGGATTTACCTGATTTCAAAAAAGGCACTATTATTGCATTTTTCCAGTCTGTGGGCATTATTCCAGATTCCCAGATCTTGTTGAAAAATTTAAGAAGTGTTTCTGTTCATGCTTGAGAGAGGTGTGCCAACATTGTGTAGTGGACACGGTCAAGGCCTGTTGCTGTTTTTTTACCGGCAGAGAGAACCCTGTTCAATTCTTGCATTGTGAGGGCGTTATTATAAGGTTCGTTTGAAGCCCCAGTAGTGGGCAGTCTCTGTTTCTCCGCCGACATTTTATATTTTAAGAAGTCAATTGAGTAGTTTGCTGAGCTTGAGACCTTGTAAAAATGTTCGCCTAATAAGTTCGCCTGGTCCTGCAGTGTTGTTTGTGTGCCTGGACATGTGAGTAGTGGAATTGTGTATGATGTGTACTCTCCTCTAAACTTTCTTACCTGGTCCCACATTTGTTTTGACGTGACCGTATTATTAATTGAGGATACATATTTTTGCCATGACGATTTCTCTGCCTGCCTTCGAATAAATCGTGCTTTGGCTTTGGCCTGTTTGAAATTTAAAAGGTTGCTATATGTGGGGTACCTACGTAGGATTCCCCAGGCCTTATTTTGTTTCTTTTTGGCTTCAGTACACTCGTTCGTCCACCAGGGATTTAACCTTTTGTGTACAATACCGGATGACTGGGGTATTGCCTTTTCTGCTGCAGAGATTATTACTTCAGTGATTTTTTTTATTAAGTTCATCAATGCTTAGTTCTTGTGAAAAGACAACTTCCAGTCTCGCGTTTTCCGTAAAAAGCGGCCAGTCAGCGAGCTGTAATTTCCACTGGCGTGGCCTTGTGATTAAGGTTGGTGGTAATGATAAAAATTTGATGATTGCGGGCAAGTGATCACTGCCATAAGACTTGTCGACGGTTTCCCATTTAAAATCATTAAAAAGAGATGGTGAGCAAAAAGCTAAATCTAAACAACTAAAAGTGCGGGAAGTCGGTGAAAAGTATGTCGGTGCACCTGAATTTAAAAGGCAGATATCATTGGATAGAATGATGATGATGATGATATGTGGTGTTTAATGGCGCAAGGGCCAGGTGTGGCCAAAGAGCGCCATGACAAGTGGTGATGTTGGCGATGTATTATGGAGATGTGACTTGGCTGTAAAGTGGCCTAAAAATAGTTGCTGTAAAGTGCATAAAATCTACGTGATATAAAATTATGGCGATGACTAATGACGAATACTACGAACATTAAAATCCATCGTAAAAGAATGACATAGAATTGAAAGTATATGAGATGGTTAAAATAGCTGGAGCACTGTTGCCTCGCCGGAGCCCTTGAAACACAAGGGCCTAGAGGCACGTGCTATACGAAAGAACTATCACAGCGCCATCCTCTGAAGAGAGGAGGCGCTACGAACATGTGGGGCTAACAACATGCAATACAACATCTTTCAGATAACTTAAAAGTGCATTGGTGTCAAATAGCGGTTCTGGGCCGAGTAACATTAATGGGTGAAGGGGAATGTGCTGCCGATATGCTAAGGGAAAATGTCTCTTTCTCTCAGATTCGGCTTCCCGACACTCCAGGAGGACGTGGAGTACGGTCAGCCTCTCCCCGCATCTACCACAGGCTGGAGGCTCACTTCCGGTTAGTAGAAAATTATGTGTGCCAAACGTGTGTCCTATTCTAAGACGACAGAATAGGACATCTGTTCGGCGTGATTTTGTAGTAGAGGCCCAGAATCCTAACTGTGGTTTTATCAGGTGGAGCTTATTATCTGTTTCTGCGTCCCAGATGCGTTGCCAGCGATCTCGCAGCCTCCTTCGCAGGAAAGGCCTCAGATCTGTGACAGGCACCGCAGCGGTAGGGTTAACCGCTTGCAATGTAATTGACGTGGCCATCTCGTCCACCAGAACGTTACCTTCAATTCCCATATGGCCAGGGACCCAACATATTATGATATTCTGGTTAGATGAGTACGCTTTGCACAAGACCGAATATAATTCATTAAATACGGGATTTTTATGTTTGCTGAGTGACATTAAGGCCTTCACGACGCTTAGAGAGTCTGTATACATCGCTGCTTTTGAAAGTTTTGATCTTCTTATGTGCTTCACGGCAGAGAGTAATGCGTAGGCCTCGGCCGTAAAAATACTTGTTTCCGGATGCAGTACATCGGATTCCGAAAACGATGGGCCGACGGCTGCATAGGATACCCCGGCAATTGATTTCGAAGCGTCTGTGTAGAACTCTGCGCAGGAGTGCTTGTGCTGGAGTTCTAGGAAATGCATTCGGATTTCGGCCTCAGGAGCGTGCTTTGTAACTTTCATAAAGGATATGTCACATTGTATCACCTGCCACTCCCAAGGAGGTAAGAGCTTGGTTAGGTGCATTAAGCGATGCTCGACGAGTGGGACATGCATTTCATCGCTAAGCTCCTTCACACGCAGCGAGAAAGGCTGTCTTATGGAGGGACGATTGCTGAAAAATGTAGCGCACGTCATATCAGTAACGGTATCAAAACATGGATGTTCAGGATTAGAGCGTACTTTAAGGAAATATGTATAGCTAATGTATGATCTCTGTAGGTGGAGAGACCATTCATTTGATTCTACATATAGACTTTCTATGGGACTCGTTCTGAAAGCGCCACTGGCCAATCGGATTCCTATATGGTGGACAGGATCTAGGATCTTTAGTGCGCTCGGGGCGGCAGAGTTATATACTACAGCACCATAATCCAATCGAGACCGAATTAGGCTCTTGTATAGGTTCATTAAGCACTTCCTATCACTACCCCATGTAGTCTGGGATAGGAGTTTCATTAAGTTCATTGTTTTTAGACATTTTTCTTTCAGATATTTAATGTGTGGAATGAAAGTGAGTCTGTAGTCAAGTATGATACCTAAGAATTTGTGCTGTTTGCTGATAGGTATTCGTTGTCCACACAGTTCTAAGGAAGGATCCGGAACCAGGCCTCTCTTTCTTGTAAAAAGAACACAAGAGCTTTTGTTAGGATTGATCTTAAATCCATTCTTGTCTGCCCACATTGAGACTTTGTTCAGGCCGTGCTGTACCTGTCTCTCGCACACTGCGAGGTTACAGGATTTGAAAGCTATTTGTATGTCGTCCACGTAGACAGAATAAAAGATTGCCGGTGGTAATGAAGCGCGAAGCGTGTTCATCTTCACGATGAAGAGTGTGCAGCTGAGCACGCCTCCTTGCGGTACACCAGTTTCTTGCGTAAAAGGACGCGAAAGTACATTTCCTACTTTTACCCGGAAGGTACGACTGGACAGATAGCTTTCTATTAGGTTAAGCATATTTCCATGGATACCCATTTCTAACAAGTCTCTTAGGATTCCGTAACGCCACGTCGTATCGTACGCCTTCTCCATATCGAGGAATATGGATAAGAAGAATTGTTTGTGTACAAATGCGTCCCGGATATTTGCTTCTACACGTACAAGATGGTCAGTTGTGGAGCGCCCTTCTCGGATGCCGCACTGATAGGGATCAATTATTTTGCTCAGTTCAAGGAAATGGATGAGTCGCCGATTAATCATTTTTTCAAACACCTTACAGATGCAACTTGTGAGGGCTATCGGGCGGTAACTTGCCACTGAGGAAGGGTCCTTGCCTTGTTTCAAAACAGGGACCACAATGGCTTCCTTCCATGCGGTTGGAAGGTACCCTGCATCCCAAATGGTGTTGAAAAGTGTGAGTAGTGTAACCTGCGTGTCATTATGTAAGTTTTTGAGCATTTCATACATGATTCTATCAGATCCTGGTGCGGAGCTGTTGCATACGCTCAAGGCAGCTCTTAATTCAGCAATACAAAAAGGACGGTTGTAAGGCTCATTCTCTCGACCTTTTCTTCTTAATGGCTTACGTTCTTCTGTTTCTTTGTATTTGAGAAAGGACTGTGTATAATTTGTTGGACTTGACACGCTCTCAAAATATTCCCCAAGTGAGTCTGCCTGGTCTTGCAGTGTATCGCCCTGTGTGTTCACCAGGGGGAGTGAATGTGTTTGCCGCCCTCTAATCCTAATTACTCTGTTCCAGGCTTTGGCCTCATCCCTAAACGAGTTAATACTCGATAAAAACTTGTGCCAGCTTTCTCTTCTGGCCTGTCGGCGGGTTCTCCTACCTTGGGATTTTATTTTTTTAAAGTTCACAAGATTCTCAGCGGTGGGAGAAGCTTGCAGCAACCCCCACGCCTTGTTCTGATCCTTACGGGCGGTCCGACATTCGCTGTTCCACCACGGTACACGTCGTTTGCATGCCAGACCACTCGCTTCGGATATGCATTTTGATGCGGCATCTATCATGAATGATGTAAGATACTCTACAGCAGCATCAATTTCGAGAGAAGACATGTCGGCCCATGAGATGTTAGTGAGATTTCGAAATTTCTCCCAGTCGGCTGTGTCTATCTTCCATCTAGGAGCTTGTGGAGGACATTCGTTTTCTTTAGATGTTCTTATCAGTATGGGGAAGTGGTCGCTCCCGTAAGGATTGTTCATAACTTCCCATTCGAGTTCAGGCAGTATACACGGGGAAACTAGGCTGAGGTCAATTGACGAAAATGTTCTGTTGGCGAGAGAATAATATGTGGGTGCCTTCTTATTCAGCAGGCATGCACCAGAAGAGAAGAGGAACTGTTCAACAAGACGACCTCGCGCATCTATACGAGAGTCGCCCCACAGGGAGCTGTGCGCATTGAAGTCGCCAAGAACAGCATAGGGTTCTGGCAGTTCATCTATAAAGGACTGAAATTCATGTTTAGTTAATTTGTAATGTGGGGGTATATAAAGCGAGCAAATAGTGATGAGTTTGTTTAGCAGAACAACTCGCACCGCCACTGCTTCAAGGGGCGTTCGTAGCTGCAAACGTTGACACGCTATGCTTTTTTGAATTACAATGGCAACGCCACCCGATGATGCGACAGCATCATCGCGGTCTTTGCGAAAAGTAACGTGTTGTCGAAGAAAATTTGTGTGTTTTGGTTTTAAGTGTGTTTCCTGTAAACACAGCACCTTTGGATTGTGTTGGTAGATGAGTTCTTGTAGATCATCGAGATTCCTAAGAAGACCTCTGACATTCCATTGAATGATTTGTGTATCCATAATAAAGAAAAAATTGGTGCTGTGTTTACGGAAACGGTGGTGATGTCTTAGGTTACAGAGCTCTTTCGAGGCCCTGTAACGGGAGTTCTGCCCTTTTTGAAGCGTTCGAGGGAGCCTCGCCGCTCCTTAGGCGCTTGGTGCGCCTTGAGGATAGGTGTTGTGTCCATTGCCTCTTGTGAGGCGCCGGACACGTGCTCTTGCGAGCGAGAACTTACAAGAGAGAGTCCTGCCTTGGAGGGCAAGACCCCTGCGCCCACCAGCCCAGAGGTCGATGGGGCACCCTGCGGGATTTGGCTGCGCCGGCTGTTGCCAGCGCTGGAAGGGGCCGGGGAGGTTGGGACAGCCTCGGCAGCGGCCACCTTCGGCGTCGGTGGTCTCTCATTCTGGGTCGACGGAGCAGCGCTAGCTGCAACCGCCGCGGGGGCAGATGGCGTAACTGCCGACTCACTGCATGTGGGTCGGACAGCCGCCGGAGGCCGTTGTGACGCTGCCCCCTGACGCGCCACATCGGCAAAGGTTTTGTTGGGCAGGTACGATACCCGCCTGCGTGCCTCCTTGAAGCTTATATTTTCCTTGACTTTGATTGTGACTATTTCTTTTTCTTTTTTCCATGATGGACAGGACCGCGAGTACGCGGCGTGTTCCCCATCACAGTTCACGCAGTGTGGAGCATTCTCGCAATTGTCAGATGGGTGTTCTTGGGCACTACATTTTGCGCAAGTCTGGCGGCCTCGGCAGTTCTGTGAACTGTGGCCAAATCTTTGACACTCAAAGCATCGGAGAGGATTGGGGATGTACGGTCTGACTCGGATCTTTATGTAGCCAGCCTCAATGGTCTCAGGTAGCATACTTGATGCAAAAGTTAAAATTAAGTGCTTTGTCTCAATCTCCTTGCCATCGCGCCTGATTTTTATTCTCTTGACATTGGTCACATTTTGATCGCTCCAGCCCTCCAGTAGTTCGGCTTCAGTCAGTTCCATGAGATCGGCATCGGAAACGACTCCGCGGGTGGTGTTCATTGTGCGGTGTGGTGTGACCGTCACTGGAAGATTCCCAAAGGATACTAGGTTGGAGAGTTTCTCGTACTGTGTCTTATCACGCAGTTCTAAGAGGAGGTCGCCACTTGCCAACTTAGAGACTTTATAGCCTGGGCCAAAAGCTTCACTAAGTGTCTTCGCAACAAGAAAAGGTGAGATCATTCTCGCTGCCTTTTCTTTTTTCTCTGAATGTACTACATGAAATCTTGGAAAATTGTCATTATTTCGGCCAAAAAACTTGAAAACTTCTTCGGTGCGCCCTCGTTTATGCGGGCGATCAGGAAGGGTTGGAAAAGAACTTGCCATAGATATGTGTAAAAACTCGGCAGCGCCGCCAGCCACCCACCATGGAGCCCAACAAGGGGACGCTGCAGGACCGTGAAAAGACGGCCTGCACGCGCCAGCTGTACGACACTACTATAACCAAATCTGTTATAACCAAGGTTGGCTATCCCACACAAGGTTAACCCTTGCCGCCGAGGAGAATGAAGTAAATGGAAGAGAGGAGAGGACAGGAAAGGTCAAAAAGTAAGAGATAAAGACGAAGATTCGAGAGGAAGAGACAGGAAAAGGCGACGATTTCCCCCGGGTGGGTCAGTCCGGGGGTGCCGTCTATGTGAAGCAGAGGCCAAAGGGCCAAAGGGCACCTCAGCGATGAGGTGCCCTCGCATGCGGGCTTGGCCCGGCGCCCGCCCAAACCGAAGCGGCGTCAGTGGCAGAAGGTGGTCACCCCGAAAGCCGCAGTGACGAGTAGTGACTGCCCCTCGTGGCTGAAAAGGGCCATGAACGGCGTCGGAATGGCCACCCAGGTGAGGAGGACAGCGGCGCATTTCGCCAGCGCACTTTCCCAAGACACAACTTGGTGGTTTACTGCCTTTGTTATGCAATCTGCACTGCCGGGCACCTGAAAGTAATTCGTCGCGTTATAGCAGCCAAACACATCTTCATTGAGAATGGTAAATACGGCCTTGATAAGCAGTGGCCAGACAACTTAGATAAGTTGCAACTAAGATAAGTTGCTCCACATCAAGGGTGCATAAAATATTTCTCTTTCGCGGTCTGTTGCAGTTTTAACTTTATGTATGTGCATAATGCTATATCTCAGATTTAGTGGCTATAGGCACGATTAAAGTCCTGCCTACAGAGATTTATGGGGGCACATATCTGATTCAATATACAAGAATCTTATTGCTTATAAATAACAAACATTCTCTTTATTAATACTACCGTCATTACATTATAACATTTCTTTGTTGGTACTTAGGCGCTCCCTTTAACAGTGGGCCATACTTGGACACTGCAAGCGAGTCCACTATATTGCAGAGCTGCAGTAGTACTGTAATGTGAGACAGGCATTCTCAGTATGGTGAATTCACATGCACTTGTTAACACAAACAAAACCAATTTTCGTTAGACAGCCTACGCTCGTTACAACGGACCCAGGTACACAAGACTTTCGGATACAACGCACCACATTTCCACATTTGTCTCCTCTACCTATCTTATTAATGCCACGAAGATCGCTTTCAACGATCCGCACTACAACTAACTATTGGCTACAGCCGAAGAAATTAGCGGATTTGTTCTTCCGAATCGGCGTTATAAAGCGGACTTTGCCGTGTCGATACGACTGAATATTGTGCGAGCGAGGGGGAGTGAAGCAGGACAGAAGTACGCAGTCTGTCGTGCGATAGGCACGGGGTTGAGGCGCGAGGTGGTTCTGCTCTGGTGGCTGCTGTTAACGGTGCGAACGCCGTATCTTGAAAGCGACCTGCGATGTGGATAAAGTGCGTCAGCGCTCGGCCGCCGTATTTTCAAAGCGAGCTGTGATGTGGAGAAAGTACCTAGTGTCGGTAGCTTCGTATGCGCTGCGCTTTCGGCATTTAGTTTGCGTTGAAGGGAAAGACAGCACGAAGGTGAATTTGCTCACTGTTTCTTCCGCGTTTCCTCGCTCCAACGTTTCGACCGTGAGAGCGTGCTTGTTAATATAGCTGATAAGCTAATCTTTACAACTTCGTACGGTCGATAAAACTACTATACCAAATGCGCATGGCTCTCTACTAATTTAATATTGCAATTTCATGCCTCGCCTTTTGGGCGAATCTGACTTTAGTTGTTTTTTTACTTTGGACGTGCGTCACTATCTTTTTACCGTTGTTATACATCGCGACCAAAAGTACGAAATTGAGGCGCTTTGGATATTGCTCTTTGGATATTAATTTAACTTTTCAATCTAACTTTTCGGTGTTCGTGTTCAATCTAACTTTTCGGTGTTTGTGTTCAATCTAACTTCAATCTAACTGCAAGGAATGTGAAAGGGTGTAACGAAATTAAGCAGAATGCAAGAGGCATGAATGTGACAGCACTAACGCTATCAACTGATAATGATGATGATGATGATGATGATGTATGGGGTTTCATGGCCCAAGGGCCAGGAATGGCCAAAGAGCGCCATGCCTGTGGTAGTGGGTGTGCAGTGTAACTATGATTACTATGAAATTGGTGTGTCGTGGCTGTAGAGGGGCTTTAAAATATACGCTCTAAAGCGCGTCAAATCTGTGTAATAAAATTATGGCGATGACGTATGACTTGTACTATGAACATTTAGATGCATATAAAAAGAATAATACGATAGGTAAAATATATCAGATTATGAGAAATGCCAGAGCACTACCCCCTTAGTGCCGTTGAAATACAAGGGCCCGGAGGCATGTGCTATTCAAAACAATTATCGCAGTGGCATCCTCTCGAGAGAGGAGGCGCTACGAATTCATGGGACTAATAGCATGTAAGACCACATCTCTAAGATAACGTAGCACTGTGTCTGTATTAAAAAGCGGTTCTGGACCAAGGAGCATTGCAGGATGAAGAGGAATGTGCTGTCGGTATGCTAATGAAAAATGTCTCTTTCTCTCAGATTCGGCTTCCCGACACTCCAGGAGGACGTGGAGTACGGTCAGCCTCTCCCCGCATCTACCACAGGTTGGAGGCTCACTTCCGGTGAGTAGAAAATTATGGGTGCCAAACGTGTGTCCTATTCTGAGACGACAGAATAGGACATCTGTTCGGCGTGATTTTGCAGTAGAGGGCCAGAATCCTAACTGGTTTTATCAGGTGGAGCTTATTATCCGTTTCCGCGTCCCACATGCGTTGCCAGTGGTCTCGCAATCTCCTTCGCAAGAAAGGTTAGTTAGTTAAATGGGGGTTTAATGGCGCAAAAGCGGCTAAGGCTATGCTGCGCCAAACACGAGGTGCTCTAAAATACAGTTTATAAAGTGAAAGACTATGTTAAGAACCTATATTTTATGTAAAAATCCAGTGTCGTCTAGAAATTTACGGACGTCACATAATGGGACTAGCGGATCATCACCTAAAATTCGAGCAGGGTGTAACGGTATGTGTAGTTTATATAATTTGTGCAAAAGTGTTCGTCTATGTGTTTCAATCTGCGTGCATGTGAGTAATATGTGTATAACTGTTAGGGGCTGTTGACATTTCTCGCATGTTGGTGTGTCTTCTTTCCTAAGTAGGTAATTGTGTGTGAGGTGTGTGTGCCCAATGCGTAGTCGGCATAAAACTACTTCGATGAACCGCTCCTGATGATAGCATGACTTCCACTCCCCAACTATGGGTTTCGTGAGATGTAGCTTGTTGTCGGTACAACGGTCCCATTCGCGTTGCCATTTTACCGTTAAGGCTTTTCTAATTGCGCGGATGCTATCTTTATATGGGAGTGTTGTGTTTGTAATGTCTTTGTGTGCTGCCATCAATGCATATCGATCAGCCGCTTCGTTACCCGGTATCCCAACATGGCTTGGGACCCAGCAGAAACGAATTGACCTCCCGTATTCGTTAAGAGCCACCATGTTTAAAATGTCTCCAATCAGGGGTTCACACTCAGATTTCAGATGTAGTGCCTTCATTGTGCTTAAAGAATCTGTATATATGACTGCATTTGTGTGTTTATCAGCGATAAGTTTTTTAACAACAAACCATATAGCGAAAACTTCGGCCGTGAAAACAGAGGCGTGTTGTGGCAATCGAATACTTTTTTCCCAATTTTCCGTTATGACCCCCACACCCACGTGTTCTTTCGTTTTGGAGCCATCAGTGTAATATTGCACGTTATTTTGATATTTGTTCTGAAGTTCACGGAATTCTTGTGTAATATGTTCGCGTGGGGTGTCTTTCTTCTTTAAATGTGTTAATGACCAGTCACACAGCGGTTCAAAGTCGTGCCATGGGGGCAAACGCTTTGGCTTTGTGGCAACCTGGAGCAGTTCGCGTGAAATGTCGTAATCCCGCACATAGTCCTCATATCGCAGGACAAGCGGTTTAATCGTGTTTGGTTTATTTGTATAGTGTAGGCGTGAGTTGCATTGTGTGAGTATATTGTAGCATATGTGTTGTGGTGATGACTGAATTCTTAGTACGTAGGAAAAAGTGAGTAGTGCTCTGCGCTGATGTAATGAAGGTTCATTACACTCAACATATAAACTTTGGACAGGTGACGTTCTGTAGGCGCCACTTGCCAGTCGCAGTCCAAGGTTATGTACTGGATCAATTCGCTTGATGTATGACTGTCTGGCTGAGCCGTAAACAATGGAGCCGTAGTCTAAAAGGCTACGAACAAGACACCGGTAAATACGTAAAAGACACGTTCGGTCGGAACCCCAGTGCTTATGAGATAACACTTTGAGGATGTTCAATGCTTTATTTGCCTTAATCTTCAGTGCTCTAATGTGGGAAAGGAAGTTTAGTTTTTTGTCGAAGATTACTCCCATGAATTTATATTCTTGTTTTACCTGCAGCGCAACATCATTCAACTTTAAATCCGGGTGTAAGTACAACCCTCGTTTTTGCGAAAATAGCACTGCAACAGTTTTCTGAGCAGAGAAGCGGAAGCCATTTTTCTCAGCCCACTCCATTAGTTTATTTATTGTTATCTGGAGCTGCCTTTCACATGTTGGTAAGTTTGAAGCGCGGCAGGCTATTTGCAAGTCATCGACGTATATGGAGTGCATAACAGAAGTGGGAATGACTTTGTTGATAGAGTTCATTTTTACAATAAAGAGTGTTGTGCTAAGTACGCAACCCTGTGGCACGCCGTTTTCTTGGATAAACGTGCGCGAGAGCGCAGTGCCTAGACGGATTTGGAATGTTCTGTTGGATATAAAATCTGCGATACAGTTTAGCATTTTGCCACGGATTCCTAGCGCGGCGAGGTCACGTAAGATTCCAAACCTCCACGTGGTGTCATACGCTTTTTCTAAATCGAAGAACACTGCCAGGCAGTGCTGTTTGTGTACGAATGCTTCGCGTATTTCGTGTTCAAGTCGGACGAGGTGGTCTGTCGTTGAACACCCTTTTTTATAGCCGCACTGATGAGAATCAATGGAGTTCCGTATATGAAGCGTGAAAGTTAATCTGGCATTTACGATACTTTCATATGTTTTCGCCAAACAACTTGTCAGGGCAATGGGTCGAAAGCTGCTTGGGGATGTGGGGGATTTACCTGGTTTTAAAAATGGCACAACTTTTGCGTTTTTCCAAGTTTTTGGCATGCTTCCGGATTCAAATATTTTGTTAAAAAATTTAAGGAGAACATCTGCGGATGCTTGGGACAGGTGTGCGAGCATAGAATAATGGATCCGGTCCGGACCTACTGCAGTTTTCTTGCCAGTACAGAGAACCCTGTTAAGCTCTTGTAACGTAAATGGAGCGTTGTATTCGTCCCTTGACATACAAGTAGTTGGTAGTTTCTCCTTTTCTGCCGACAGTTTGTATTTTAAGAACCTGTTTGTATAATTAGCCGAGCTAGAGACGTTATAGAAATGTTCCCCAAGTATATTCGCTTGTTCTTGTAGTGTTGTCTGAGTGCCTGAAGGTGTGAGTATGGGTATCGTGTATGATGAGTAGTCCCCCTTAAACTTCCTGACCTGGTCCCACATCCTTTTGGATGTGACGGTGCTATTAATTGTGGATACATATTTTTGCCAAGACAATTTTTCCGCCTGTCTCCGAATAAATCTGGCTTTCGCTTTGGCTTGTTTGAAATTGAGGAAATTGTTTTGTGTTGGGTATCTGCGTAAAATTCCCCAAGCCTTGTTCTGCTGCTTTTTTGCTACGGTGCATTCACGTGTCCACCAAGGATTCAGGTTTTTCCGAACCAAGCCAGAAGATTGCGGAATGGCCTTTTCAGCTGCAGAAATTATGCAATTGGTAAACTTTTCATTAATTTCCTCAATGCTTAGGTCTGTTAAATTAAGTTCCTCCAGCCTGGCACTTTCTGTAAAAACAGTCCAGTCGGCCATTTGTAACTTCCAGCGGCGTGGTTTGCGAGATATAATGGGTAGTGTTGATGGAAGGTGGATTAAAGCAGGTATATGATCACTGCCATATGGATTCTCCAGTACGTCCCATTTAAGATCGCTAAATATATCCGGAGAGCAAAACGCTAAATCAATGCAGCTAAAATTATGTGAGCTTGTTGAGAAATGAGTTGGCGCACCTGAATTTAAAAGACAGATGTTATTAGTCAAAATAAAATCTTCGATAAGTTGTCCTCTTTGGTCATTCTTATCGCTACCCCAAAGAGTACAGTGAGCATTGAAATCACCGACTAAAACAAAAGGCTCCGGCAGCTGGTCAATTAAATTTTCTAAATCTCGAGTTGTGAAATGGGTATGGGGAGGGATGTATAACGAACAGATGGTGACAGTCTTAAAAGTTAAAACGGTGACAGCTACTGCCTCAAAGGCAGTATTTAGTGAAACGTTCCGTGTAGGAATGCCGCCTTGAACGACAATAGCGACACCTCCTGATAGACGACTGGAGTGCTCGCGGTCCTTTCTTATGATTGTAAAGCCTTTAAGAAAATTTGTATGCTTTGGTCCTAGGTTCGTTTCTTGAAGGCAGAATGCCACTGGTGATAACTTATTTATAATGTCTTTGATGTCACCTAGATTGTGAATTAGGCCTCTGCAATTCCTATGAATGATGAAAGCCATGATATTGGGATTGAAAAAAAAAACGTGCGTGTGAGCTAACGAGTTGTAGGTGACATGTATTTAAAAGCTGATTAGTCTTACGAAAGGCGGTAACCGTTCAGGTTACCTTTCCTTTTCTTAGCGAAGGTATAATATGCTTATCCTTCTGTAAGCGCTCCAAGGAACGCGGGTCTTTTGGCGTCAATGACGCAGGGGTTTTCGGATCGACCTCCATCGCCTTTTCCGAGGCACTGGACGATCGAGAGCCAGGCGCCGAGACCCGCGTCTCGGGCCGTGGGGTACGCTTCAACTTCGAGCCCTGCAGCACTGTTGTCTTCGAGCCCGTATTCGTTGCTGGTGGAGCAGCACTGGCTACAGCCACCAAGGGGGCGGTTGGGGTTTCTACAGGAGTACCGGACGTGGACCCTGTAGATTCCTGAGACCGGTGTGGCGCTGCCCCCTGCCGCGTCACACTGGCATAGCTTGTTTGAGGTAAGTGCCCTAGCCTTTTCCTCGCTTCGTAGAATGAGATCTTTTCCTTTACTGTGATTGCAATTATTTCTTTTTCTCGTTTCCAGCAAGGGCAACTTCGCGAGTAAGCGGGATGATCGCCCTTGATGATATGTGGTGTTTAATGGCGCAAGGGCCAGGTGTGGCCAAAGAGCGCCATGACAAGTGGTGATGTTGACGATGTATTATGGAGATGTGACTTGGCTGTAAAGTGGCCTAAAATTAGTTGCTGTAAAGTGCGTAAAATCTACGTGATGTAAAATTATGGCGATGACTAATGACGAAGACTATGAACATTAAAATCCATAATAAAAGAATGACATAGAATTGAAAATATACGAGATGGTAAAAATAGCTGGAGCACTGTTGCCTCGCCGGAGCCCTTGAAACACAAGGGCCTAGAGGCACGTGCTATACGAAAGAGCTATCACAGCGGTATCCTCTGAAGAGAGGACCCGCTATGAACATGTGGAGCTAATAACATGCAGGACAACATCTTTCAGGAAATTTAGGACTGCGTTGGTATCAAATAGCGGTTCTGGGCCGAGTAACATTACGGGATGTAGGGGGATGTGCTGCCGGTATGCTAGGGAAAAATGTATCCTTCTTTCAGATTCGGCTGCCCGACACTCCAGGAGGACGTGGAGGACGGTCAGCCTCTCCCCGCATCTACCGCAAGTTGGAGGATCATTTTCAGTGAGTAGAAAGTTATGCGTGCCAAATGTGTGTCCTATTCTAAGGCGACAGAATAGGACATTTGTTCGCCGTGATTTTGTTACGGGGGGCCAAGAACCTAACTGTGGTTTTATCACGTGCAGTTTGTTATTTACTTCTGCGTCCCACATACGTTGCCAGTGATTTCGCAGTTTCCTTCTTAAAAAAGGCTTGAGGTCTGTGACAGGGACCGAAGCAGCAGGATTACCTGTATGCAAGGAAATTGATGTGGCCATCTGGTCTGCTAGAACGTTACCCTCGATGCCCCTATGTCCAGGCACCCAGCATATAATGACATGCTGGTTAGACATATACTCTCTACAGAGAATAGAATAGAGCTCAGTAATTACGGGGTTTCTGTGTTTACAGTGTGACTTCAAGGCTTTCACGATGCTTAGGGAATCTGTAAATAAAATTGTTTTTTAAATATTTGATTTTCTGATATGTTTCACAGCCGACAATAGTGCTTGGGCCTCAGCCGTAAATATACTTGTTTCAGGGTGCAGTACACCAGATTCCGAGAAGGACGGACCAATGGCTGCGTAGGACACCCCGGCATGCGACTTTGAAGCGTCTGTGTAAAACTCTGTGCATGAGTACTTGTACTGGAGCTCCAAGAAATGCATTTTGATATGTGTCTCTGGCGCATGTTTAGTGACCTCTACAAAGGATGTGTCACACTCTATCAGCTGCCACTCCCAGGGCGGTACTAGCTTAGCTGGAGGCATTAGGCGTTGTTCGAGAACTGGGACATCCATTTCCGTGCTAAGTTCTCTTGCACGCAGTGAAAAAGGAAGTCTCATAGAGGGTCTGTTATGAAAAAGTGTTTCGCACGTCAAGTCGTTAGCGATTGTGAAACACGGATGTTCCTTATTAGAGCGAACCTTGAGAAAATACGTTAAGCTGATGTTTGTTCTCTGAAGATGGAGTGGCCACTCATCTGACTCTACATATAGGCTTTCAACAGGGCTTGTCCTAAATGCGCCAGTGGCCAGACGGATACCCAGATGGTGAACGGGGTCTAACATCTTAAGTGCGCTCGGTGCGGCCGAGTGATATACTACGGCACCATAATCTAACCGTGATCGAACTAGGCTCTTGTAAATATTCAATAAACACTGTCTGTCGCTACCCCACGTTGTGTGGGATAGGACTTTAAGTAAGTTCATTGTTCTAAGACATTTTTCTTTAAGATGCTTTATGTGAGGTATGAAAGTGAGCCTGGAGTCAAGTTGTTGAGTTGAGTTGAGTTGAGTGGTTGTAGGCTACTGGTGGGATTAGCCTTGCAGTAGCTGCCGGCAATTGCTCCACCGTAGCGACACTTAAAATACATAAATCATATAAATCAGACACAGACCTCACAACTACACTACACATAGTCACACCTAAGGTCACCATGTGGAGGCCAAATCCGTGTCCTGCAGGTAATTTAAAAGAAGGCGAGAAACCTCCTTCCTATCTAACCGGTTCCCGCGCGGGAAAACAATGTCCTGTATAGAACTGTGGGGAATTCCTGTCCTCTTGAGGGACCCGAATAACACGCTCCTTTCCGCGTCATACAGAGTACAGCACATAAGGTAATGTTCTATGTCACCGCACACACCACACGTTGAACATAATGGTGACAACGCCAGGCCAGTCTTACACATCCACGCAGGGGTACGAGCAGAGCCCGTGCGAATGCGGAGCAGTAAAGTGGCTTGGTTTCTTTTGAGACCCTTAGTCACACATGGCTTGTGAGGTGAGCTCCACAAAGAGTGGAAGTGGCACGACACCGCTTCTCTGAAGAGTCTCTTGTCCTCTTGAGGCACTTTTCTCAAAGGATTCCCAGACAGCACTCTATGGGCAAGGCTGTCCGCCATCTCGTTGCCTATGATACCTATGTGCGAGGGCACCCATTGGAATCGTATGGAGAAGCCTTTGATACGGAGAGTGTGCACCGAGCGTAGGGAGCTTAGACATAAAGCATCAGTAGGGAACCCATACTCTAACCTTTGAAGGGCGGATTTCGAATCTGTAAGAATGACTACGGGTTGAGGCGTACAAAGCCGTAGCTTTTTTAGGGCTGCCTCAATGGCAACGCTTTCGGCCGTTGTGGAGGACACGATTGTAGTGAAGCGAACCGACCAATCATACTTTAAAGCGGGAATATGAAAAGCAGCTGCACTAGATCCTCTGACCTTGTCCACAGAGCCATCAGTAAAAATTTGAAGATGACGTGCATATTCAGTTTCAAGATGTTCCAGTACGAGCGAACGTGTTGCCGCCAAAGGAGAACTCCGCTTAGCACGAACGTGAGGAATTGTCAACGAACAATCGAGGCTCGCGAAAGACCAAGGTGGATTCAACCTCTTAGTTCGACCTCTAGCGTCAAGACCCAGGTAACCAATAGTATTAAGGGCCAAGTACGCTCGGGACTCGGATCTCTTTCGAAGGCTCTGTAGAAGGGCTCGACCGGCTATCGTCTGTTTGAGGCGGCCAATTTGCATCAATAGCCTTTGTGAAGCGACTAGGCTAAGAGGTCTCGATAGAGACTCATAAAGTACTGCATTATTAGGAGCAGACTGCGGAACGCCAAGAGCCCTCCTTAGGCCCTTTCTGTGCAAAACCTCAAGTCGTTCCAGCTGTGATAGTGAGGGGGAAATTAAAGGGAGCTGGTACATTATTCGACTCGTCACTAGTGCATCGTGCAGCCTGATCATTGAAGAAGGGTGATTTCCCCATTGCTCACTTGCAACTCTACGGATCACATTGAGACGCGGAGATAGTGATGTCACAATAGAGTCCACAGCTCGTCGCCACTGTAGACGGTAGTCAATAATTACGCCCAAAAAGCGTTTGTACTTCAATTGACGAAGGCAAGATTGATCAATGTCTATCTTCAGCCGCGCATACCGTCTTCCTCTACCTGGAAACATGATGAAGCCAGATTTTTCCACCGAGAGAGTCAACCCTACACCTTGAAGGTAATTTTGAACTGAAAGTAAGGCCTGTCGAGCTATCAGAGCTAAACGCTTGTGTTGATATCCGCTTAACCAAATACAAATGTCGTCCGCGTATATCGACATATGGATATGCCTGCAATGTTTTTGCACTTCAGCGGGAAGACCAGCCATTACAACATTAAACAGCGTCGGGGAAAGAACACTTCCCTGAGGTACACCTCGCGATACCGCCCTTTCGGTGCTTATGGTACTTCCTAACCGCACTTGGATTTTACGATCACTGATAAGTGAGTGAATGAAGCGCAGAAGATAGCCCTGTACGCCTATGTCCATCAAGCTATTTAGTACTGAACTTTGAAGTACGTTATCATAAGCCTTTGATACGTCTAGGAAAATAGCTAGTGTTGAGAGGCCGAAAGCTCTTTGATGTTCAATGTGGCTTATCAAGTCCAAGACGCTATCTTGCGCGCTTAGACCTGTGCGGAATCCAGTCATGCATGTTGGCAGAGCCCTTCTATCTTCAAGCCACCATGATAAACGCTTACTTGCCAGCTTCTCCATGAGCTTAGCCACACACGACGTCAATGATACAGGTCGATACGAGGCCAAGTCTGTCATTTCTTTGCCGGGTTTCAGCACTGGGACAACACAAGCCACCTTCCATGAAGGAGGGACGTCGCCAGTCTCCCATACTCGATTGAGAAAGCTTAGGAGCATCTTCCGGTGTTCTAGAGGTAGGTTCTGCATCATCTGGTTGGTAATGTCGTCAGGACCTGGTGCACATCGACGCCGCAGGCTGCTGAGTGCTGTCTGTAGCTCTCGAAGTGTGAACGGGGCGTCCATAACAGACGTAGATGTTGCAGGCCGAGCGCACTGATGAATTCCTGAGCTTGCACGTACAAATGCATCTGCAAATTCCTCTGCCAAGCAAGCGAGAGGTTTCTGCTTTAGCAGTGCAAGCGCTTCGAAAGGCTTACGAGGACGAGAATCACCAGCAAGGCTGCCAATGACTCGCCAAATTCTCGTCATTGGTGAAAAAACAGACAAGCTGGCGCAGAAGGACGCCCACTGCGACCTACAGAGCTTGTTCGTATGGCGACGAGTGGCAGAGTTAAGCCTGTTATAGGTCGTCTTCAAGGATCTGTCGTCCTTCTTCCGCATCATTTGTCGCTCCGCCCTTCTGCGCGCTGCGCAAAGGTTCCTGAGTTTTAAATCTGGAGTCGGAAAATGATTAGGCAACTTGACCGCCGTGGTAGCTGCCATCTTGCCATAAATCATTTTTTCTATCACATCTCCAGAAACACGTGCAAGTTGCTCCCTGTATTTGTCCCAATTAACAACATGGCTTCTTTTAGTGCCGCGCGTATTGAAGTCGGCAGTAAACACAAAAATTGGGTAGTGATCACTTCCCATGCGGTCAGGTGCAGTTGACCACTTCACACGAATGTCAGGTGAATGCAGAGTGAGGTCTATAGATGTGGCTGAGGAGGGAGGCCGGAAGAAAGTGGGACTTCCGTCATTGGCCACGCACAGGTCCAAACTGTCGATAACTTCTACCAGTTCGCGTCCGCGGGAGTCTGTGTTCCTGTCACCCCAGACCGAGTGATGGGCGTTGAAGTCACCGCAGATAATTCGGGGCGCTGGGCAACGGTCACAAAGCTGCTGGAGAAACAAATCCATTGCTACCTTCTTCCGCGGAGACACGTATACGGATGCAACTGAAAGAGTTCGAAAGCCGAGCCGTATCTTCACAGCCGCTACCTCAATGCTATCGGTGCAAAGATCGGTAACGTTCACAGCCACATGAGGAATCTCTCTTCGTACGTAGAGGGCGGCACTTCCTGTGGGAAATGACTTTATGCTGCAATTCTTGTGCGCAACATATCCAGTCAAAGATCTCCCCCTTGGTAGGCCAGCCTCCGAGAGCGCCAATACTGGAACACAAGTTTCTTTCAAAAATAATTTCAGTTCTGCTAATCGACTTAGAATCCCAGCGCAGTTCCATTGCATAATAAACGGCACTTTTCGGTGATTTTTGGTTGTACGAGGTTGAAGAAAACTAGCCATATTATAAGGCAAAGTTCGCTGCGAAGGCGGTAATCATGGACTCAAACGAAAGAACGAGCTGTAGAAAGGTCTTCAGGGTGCCAGCCTGCATCGCTTGAACATAGGAGCGGAGGACTTCAAACAGAACTCGCAGAAGGTCGGACAGATCCCGATTTTTGAGCTCCTTATTTTGTTGAACGCACTGCCTCACCACTTCAACAAAAGATGCGGACTGGGACTCACTCTTCGTCGCTGCAGCTGGTTTCTTCGTCTCTTTTGAGGCAAGGGAATGTCCTCCTTGGCTTCGAGTCTGGTTGTGATCTGGTCGCTGAGGAACTTGGACAGTTTTGGTTGAAGCAGATCGAACAACCGACTCACTCACAGAGGACTTTGCCGTCTTGCTAGGGTCAGGTCGCTCACTGACGTCGCTTGTTACCAAGCCACGAACTTCCGACTCTAACGCAGGGAACTCAACTTCCGACTCTAACGCAGGGAACTTGTCACTTCCAGGTGTCGGCTTCTCAGTAGGTCGTGGTTTGGGACCACTAATGAAGGACACTCGACGGTGTAAGGCGCTTACACGGAAGGGGCAGCCACCGAAACTCGCTGGATGGTCGCCCCCACAATTAGCGCAAGCAAAATCTGCCTTGCAGGCTTTGTAATCGTGGGCGCCACCACATCGTTTGCAACGTTGATCTTTGATGCAAACTTTGGCTACATGCCCAAAGCGTTGGCACTTAAAGCATCGGGGAGGAGTTTCAACGAATTCTTTGACTGCATGCTTGGTGAAACCGAGGTTAATTTTCTCTGGGCGCTCGGTGTTGGGAGCAAACGTTAGCACAACAGAGGTAGTAGGCTTCGCTGCCCATTCTTTTTCTTGAGTTTCCACCCGGCGCATCATACGTTTCACGTGCAATACACCTTGCGGTTTCAAGTAGTCAAGAAGGTCGCTTTCTGAATACCACACTGGTACTCCCCTAATAACACATGTGTTCGTCATGTAGGAGTGGGGCAACCGGGCTTTAACTCTTATGTCACAAAGCTGAGAGCACCGGAGAAGAACGTCAACTTGCTCTTCCGTTGCGATATCTAGATGAAGAGCACCTTGCGTAGTGAAGCGACTGCGAATCGGAGCAGATCCCAGCAGCACTTTAATGGCTTCGAAGAGCCTGATAGGGTTCTGCTCTCTAAAATCAGCACCTTTCTCTGTTGGTAAAACTATCACTGGGATTCCGACCGTTCTTTGCTTCCGATGACTCACCACCTTGAAGCCGTCGCTGTCCACTTCCGCCATATCAGCCACTTCCTCGTCAGGGTTGACGATAGTGGAGTCGTCCCCACTGAGCGATAATGACGTACTGGACTGCTGATCGTCCCTGATGACTGGCAGCTCTACGCCTTGCGAGGCCATGGCCGCCTCCGCCACGCAGGCTTCCTTCGGATGGCGCTGTCCCTTTAAAGATGTCGGCGCCGGAGCAGCCGTACCCTTTCCATAGGGACAGTACCGCCTTAAAGATGCGGCCGTCTTCCCAGGATATAAATAACTCACTCAATGAATAGCAAAACTTAGGGAAAATTACAGAGCTGAGGTGACAACACCTCAGCTCTGTTTTGTGCTCTTTGTTGACAGGGATTTGTTGTCCGCCCAGTTCTACACAAGGATCTGGGACCAGGCCTCTCTTTCTTGTGAAGAGAACACAAGAACTTTTGTGGGGGTTGACCTTAAATCCGTTTTCGTCTGCCCACTTGGAAACCTTGTTCAAGCCCTGCTGTACCTGTCTTTCGCATACTGTGAGATTACAGGATTTGAAGCCTATTTGTATATCGTCTACGTATACGGAATAAAAAATGGCAGGTGGTAGTGAAGCACGTAGCGTGTTCATCTTAACGATAAAGAGAGTGCAGCTGAGCACGCCTCCCTGGGGTACACCAGGTTCCTGCGTAAAGGGACGTGACAGTGCATTGCCGACTTTTACTCGGAAGGTACGATTTGACAAATAGCTTTCAATTGTGTTCAGCATATTTCCACGGATGCCAATTTCCGACAGGTCTCGCAAGATAACGTAACGCCATGCCGTGTCATATGCCTTCTCCATATCGAGGAATATCGATAGGAAAGACTGTTTATGTATAAAGGCATCGCGGATATTTCCTTCTATGCGCACAAGATGATCGGTCGTCGACCGCCCTTCTCGGAATCCACACTGATAAGGATCGAGCATATTGTTGACCTCGAGGAAATGTATTAGTCTGCGATTTATCATTTTTTCAAAAAGCTTACACAGACAATTAGTTAGAGCTATCGGACGGTAACTTGCCGCCAAGGAGGGGTCTTTTCCGTGCTTCAGAACAGGGACTACAATCGCTTCTTTCCATGTGGATGGGAGGTATCCGGAAGCCCAAATAGTGTTGAATAGTGTAAGTAGTGTAACTTGTGTGTCAGTATGTAGGTTTCTGATCATGTCATACATGACTCTGTCAGGTCCCGGTGCAGTGCTTTTGCATGTGTTCAAGGCAGCTTTCAACTCGGCAATACTAAATGGTCGGTTATACGGTTCATTCTACCTGGATTTTCGTATGATTGGCTTACGTTCTATTATTTCTTTATGTTTAAGAAAGGACTGGGAATAATTGATTGAGCTCGACACACGCTCAAAGTGCTCCCCAAGTGAATCTGCCTGGTCTTGCAGAGTTTCGCCTTGTGTGTTTACCAAAGGGAGGGAGTATGTTTGTCGTCCTCTTATCCTACTAACCCTGTTCCAGACTTTCGCCTCATCTGTGTACGAGTTGATGCCCGATAAAAAGTTCTGCCAGCTTTCTCTTCTAGCCTGTCGGCGGGTTCGCCTGCCTTCGGATTTTACTTTTTTAAAGTTGATAAGATTTTCTGCAGTGGGAGAAGCGCGTAGCAAATCCCACGCTTTGTTCTGTTTTTGACGTGCGATCCTGCAATCGTCGGTTAACCACGGGACGCGCCGTTTGCACGAGAGGCCATTTACTTGTGATATGCATTTAGATGCGGCATCTATTATAAAGGCTGTAAAATACTCCACAGCAGCATCAATTTCTAACGAGGAGATGTTATGCCATCAGATACCAGTAAGAGTTCGAAATTTGTCCCAATCAGCTGTCTCAATCTTCCACCGAGGTGCCTGTGGTGGATTTTCGTTTTCTTGAGGTGTTCTTAGTAGTATGGGGAAGTGATCGCTTCCGTAAGGGTTCTTTGTAACTTCCCATTCAAGTTCAGGCAGAATAGAAGGAGAAACTATGCTGAGATCGATTGAAGAAAAGGTTCTGTTTGCTAGAGAGTAATATGTGGGTTCCTTCTTATTCAAAAGGCACGCACCACAAGAAAAAAGGAACTGTTCAACAAGACGACCTCGCGCATCTATACGAGAGTCGCCCCACAGGGAGCTGTGCGCATTGAAGTCGCCAAGAACAACATAGGGTTCTGGCAGTTCATCTATAAAGGACTGAAATTCATGTTTAGAGAATTTGTATTGTGGGGGTATATAAAGCGAGCAAATAGTGATGAGTTTGCTTAGCAGAACAACTCGCACCGCCACTGCTTCAAGGGGCGTTCGAAGCTGTAAAGGTTGACATGCTATACTTTTATGTGTGAGAATCGCAACACCACCTGATGATGCGATGGCATCATCGCGATCTTTACGAAACGTAACATACGTACGGAGAAAGTTTGCGTGTCTGGATTTTAAATGTGTTTCCTGTAAACACAGCACTTTTGGATTATGTTTGTGGATGAGTTCTTGCAAATCATCAAAGTTTGTAAGGAGACCTCTAATGTTCCATTGAATGATTTGTGTATCCATATTTAAAATAAATTGGTGCTGTGTTTACGGAAACGGACGGGATGCCTTAGATTACAGAACCCTTTCGAGGCCCTGTAATAGGGGTTTTGTTCTTTCTGGAGCGTTCGAGGGAGCCTCGCCGCTCCTTAGGCGCTTGGTGCGCCTTGAGGATGGGTGTAGTGTCCATTGCCTCTTGTGAGGCGCCGGACACGTGCTCTTGCGAGCGAGATGTTTCCCGAGAGAGTCCCGCCTTGGAGGGCAAGACCCCTGCGCCAACCAGCCCGGAGGTCGATGGGGCTCCCTGAGGGATCTGGCTGCGCCGGCTGTTGCCAGCGCTGGAAGGGGCCGGGGAGGTTGGGGCAGCCTCGGCTGCGCCCACCTTCGGGGTCGATGGCCCCGTCTGCTGTGTTGGCGTAGCAGCGTTAGCTGCAGCCGCCGAGGGGGCGGATGGCGTCACTGCTGCCTCACTGGGTGTGGGTCGGACAGCCGCCGGAGACCGTTGTGGCGCTGCCCCCTGACGCGCCACATCGGCAAAGGTGTGCTTTGGCAGGAAGGATACCCGCCTGCGTGCCTCTTTGAAACTTATGTTTTCTTTTACTTTAATTGTAACTATTTTCTTTTCTTTCTTCCACGATGGGCACGACCGCGAGTATGCAGCGTGCTCCCCTTCACAGTTTACACAATGGAGAGAGTTTTCACAAGTTTCAGAGGTGTGCTCATGAGCACTGCATTTCGCGCAGGTTTGGCGGCCTCGACAGCTCTGTGAACTGTGACCGAAACGCTGGCATTTGAAGCAACGCAGGGGATTTGGAACATATGGGCGAACACGGAGCTTGATATAGCCGGCCTCGATTGATTCGGGCAGGACACTTGATCCGAAGGTGATTATCAAGTGCTTGGTTTGGATTTCTTTGCCATCTCGCCTCATCTTAATTCTTTGGCATTGATTACATTCTGTTCACTGAAGCCCTCCAAGAGTTCAGCCTCAGTGAGCTCGAGCAAGTCATCGTCCGACACAACGCCGCGGGTGGTGTTCATAGTACGGTGCGGGGTTACTGTTAGTTGGTGATCCCCAAATGACACTAGCTTAGGCAGTTTCTCGTATTGCTTCTTATCGCGGAGCTCCAGGAGGAGATCACCGCTTGCCATCCTGGTCGCCTTATAACCGGCTCCAAAAACATCAGTCAGGGTCTTTGATACAATGAAAGGTGAAATGGTGCGTACTGGTTTGCCTGGTGTTTCCGAGTGAACTACATGGAAACGTGGGAAGTTGTGGACTTGGCGTCCGAAAAACTGAAAGACTTCATCGGTGCGCCCTCTTTTCTGAGGGCGATCAGGGAGTTGAGGAAAGGAGCTATCCATAAGTATATGTGATATTTCGGCAGTAACGCCAGCCACCCACCATGGAGTCCTACAAGGGGACGCTGCAGGACCTGTGAAACACTGCCTGCAAACGCCAGCTGTACATTACCACTATAACCGAATATGAAATAACCAAGGTTGGCTATTCACACAAGGTTAACCCTTGCTGCCTGGAAAAATCGGAATGAAAAGAAGCCAGAAGAAGACAGGAAAGGTGGAAAGTAAGGGAAAGACGAAGGTTGTAGGGAGAGAGAGACAGGAAAAGGCAACTACCGATTTCCCCCGGGTGGGTCAGTCCGGGGGCGCCGTCTACGTGAAGCAGAGGCCAAAGAGGTGTGTTGCCTCCGCCGGGGGGCCTTAAAGGTCCAAACACCCGGCATCGGCTCAACCCCCAGGATCCCCCTTTCCCCGGACACGGCTAAGCCGCGCACGGCTACACGCGGGAGGGTCCAACCCTCTTGTGCTCGGGTACGTGGTGTCGCAACACACCAAACGCCTGCTGACGCAGACGCCCCTGCGGGGATGATCGCCCTTGCAATTGACACATTGTGCGGGAGCATTGCAGTTGTCAGATGGATGGTCGTTGGCACTACACTTTGCGCATGTTTCCTTTCCTCTGCATGATTGAGATGCATGCCCGAACCTCTGGCACTTGAAGCAGCGCCTTGGGTTGGGTATGTACGGTCTGACGTTGATTTTCAGATATCCTGCGTCGAGTGAACTGGGGACAGTGCTACTACCAAATGTCAAAATCACATGTTTCGTCGGGATCTGTTGGTCATTTCGTCGTAGTGTGATTCTCTGAACCTTAATTACGTTTTGCTCCTGAAATCCTTCGAGGAGCTCTTCGTCGCTGAGGTTCAGGAAGTCTTCTTCAGATATAACTCCCCTGCTAGTGTTGAGTGAGCGGTGTGGAGAGATTGTCACTTTGATGTCACCGATAGTGGTGAGTTCAGCGACTTTTTCAAGTTGATCTTTTTTGGTCAGTTCAAGGAGGAGGTCTCCGCTAGCCATCTTCGTGGCTTTGTAACCAGCTCCAATTGTATTTGCTAGGCATTTCGATACTATGAATGGTGACAGTTTTCTAACGGTAGCGTTCCTTCACTATGAAGAACATGGTATTTCGGAAATGTGTCTTGGCTTGGTTTTAAAAAGAACTGAAAAGCTGCTTCGGTGCGACCTCTTTTCAGAGGTTGATCTGAAAGTCGCGGGAACGCTTCTGCCATTGGATGGATTCAAAATTCGGCGGCGGTGGTAGTCACCCACCACGGAGCCCAACAAGGGGACGCTACAGGTTCCAAGAAACCTGCAGACGCCAGCTATACAGCGCCACTATAACCTAATGTATATACCCAAGGTTGAATATATCACACACGGTTAACCCTTGCCGCCAGGAAATACGGAAGTAATAAGAAGTGAAGACAGGAAAGACGAGAAAGTGGGAGAGAAAGACGAAGATTGGAGAGGAGGACAGGAAAAGGCGACTGCCGATTTCCTCCAGGTGGGTCAGTCTGGAGGTGCCGTCTATGTGAAGCCGAGGCCGAAGAGGTGTGTTGCCTCCGCCGGGGGGCCTTAAAGGTCCAAACACCCAGCATCGGCTCAACCTCCAGGATCCCCCTTTCCCCAGACACGGCTAAGCCGCGCACGGCTACACGCGGGAGGGTCCAACCCTCGTGTGCTCGGGTCCGTGGTGTCGCAACACACCAAACGCCTGCTGACGCAGACGCCCCTGCGGGGCGCAAGAAAGGTCTCAGATCTGTGACAGGCACCGCAGTGGTAGGGTTAACAGCTTGCGATGCGATTGACGTGGCCATCTCGTCCGCCAGAACGTTACCCTCGATGCTCCTATGGCCAGGCACCCAGCATATAATGATATGCTGGTTAGATCTGTACGCTTTACACAAGACGGAATATAGTTCATTAAGTACTGGATTTTTGTGTGTATAAAGTGACATCAGGCCCTTCACGACACTTAGGGAGTCTGTGTATATCGCTGACTTTTGGAGTTTTGATTTTCTTATATGTTTCACGGCAGACAGTAATGCGTAAGCCTCGGCAGTAAATATACTTGTTTCCGGGTGTAGTACATCGGATTCTGAGAAGGATGGGCCGACAGCAGCATACGACACCCCGGCATTAGACTTCGAAGCGTCTGTGTAGAACTCTGCGCAGGAGTGCTTGTGCTGGAGTTCTAGGAAATGAGTTCGTATTTCGATCTCTGGTGCGTGTTTTGTTATTTCTAAAAAGGATATGTCACATTCTACGACCTGCCACTCCCAAGGCGGTAACACCTTGGTTGGATGCATTAGGCGAAGCTCGAGGAGTGGGACATGTATCTGATCACTAAGCTCCTTCACTCGAAGTGAGAAAGGCTTTCTTACAGAAGGACGATTATGGAATAGTGTAGAGCAGGTCATATCGTTAACAGTGTTAAAACATGGATGTTGACGATTGGAGTGTATCTTTAGGAAATATGTAAGGCTGATGTAAGTTCTCTGTAGATGGAGCGACCATTCATTTGATTCCGCGTATAAGCTTTCAATCGGGCTTGTTCTGAAAGCACCAGTGGCTAAGCGGATACCTAGATGGTGGATAGGATCTAAGATCTTTAGTGCGCTCGGAGCGGCAGAGTTGTATACGACGGCACCATAGTCCAATCGTGATCGAATTAGGCTCTTATAAACATTCATCAGACACTTCCTGTCGCTACCCCATGTTGAGTGGGATAGAATTTTAAGTAAGTTCATTGTCCTTAGACATTTTTCTTTAAGATATTTAATGTGCTGTATAAAAGTAAGCTTGCAGTCTAGTATAATACCTAAAAATTTGTGTTCTTTGTTTATGGGTATTTGATGTCCACACAGTTGAACACAAGGATCGGGAACCAGGCCTCTCTTTCTAGTAAAAAGAACACAAGAGCTTTTGTGGGGGTTGATCTTAAATCCGTTTTCGTCAGCCCACTTGGAAACCTTGTTCAGGCCCTGCTGTACCTGTCTCTCGCATACTGCGAGGTTGCAGGATTTAAAGCCTATTTGTAAATCGTCGACGTATACGGAATAAAAAATGGCCGGTGGCAGTGAAGCACGTAGTGTGTTCATCTTAACAATAAAAAGAGTGCAGCTGAGCACACCTCCCTGGGGTACACCGGTTTCCTGCGTAAAAGGACGTGACAGTGCATTACCAACTTTTACTCGGAAGGTGCGGTTGGACAAATAACTTTCTATTAGGGCGAGCATATTGCCACGGATGCCCATGCCCGACAAGTCTCTCAAGATTCCGTAGCGCCACGTTGTGTCGTACGCCTTCTCCATATCGAGGAACACGGATAGGAAATATTGCTTATGTAGAAAGGCGTCGCGAATGTTTCCCTCAATGCGCACGAGGTGATCAATTGTGGACCGCCCTTCCCTGAAGCCACACTGAAAGGGATCAAGCATTTGGTTTAATTCCAGGAAATGTATGAGTCGCCGATTGATCATTTTCTCAAACAGCTTACAAATGCAACTTGTGAGGGCTATCGGGCGGTAACTTGACGCTAACGAAGGATCTTTACCTTGCTTCAGAATGGGAATCACAATCGCTTCTCTCCATGCAAGTGGAAGATATCCAGCAGCCCAAATAGTGTTAAAAAGTGCAAGTAAAGTCAGTTGTGTATCAGTGTGTACGTTCTTAATTATGTCGTACATAATTCTGTCAGGTCCTGGTGCAGAGCTCTTGCATGTGATCAAGGCAGCTCTTAGCTCGGCAATGCTAAAGGGACGGTTGTAAGGCTCATTCTCTCGACCTTTTCTTGTTAATGGCTTACGTTCTTCTGTTTCTTTGTATTTGAGAAAGGATTGTGTATAATTTGTTGGGCTTGACACGTTCTCAAAATGCTCCCCAAGTGAGTCTGCCTGGTCTTGTAGTGTATCACCCTGTGTGTTTACTAGAGGGAGTGAGTATGTTTGCCGCCCTCTAATCCTATTTACTCTGTTCCAGGCTTTGGCCTCATCCCTAAACGAGTTAATACTTGATAAAAACTTGTGCCAGCTTTCTCTTCTGGCCTGTCGGCGGGTTCGCCTGCCTTGTGACTTTACTTTTTTAAAGTTGATAAGATTTTCTGCAGTGGGAGAAGCACGTAGCAGCCCCCACGCCTTGTTCTGATTCCTACGCGCGATCCTACATTCGCTGTTCCACCACGGTACACGTGGTTTGCATGCCAAACCACTTACTTCGGATATGCATTTTGACGCGGCATCTATTATAAATGTTGTAAGATACTCCACCGCAGCATCAATTTCTAAACAAGAGATGTCAGCCCATGAGATGCTGGTGAGAGTTCGAAATTTCTCCCAGTCGGCTGTGTCTATGTTCCACCTAGGAGCTTGTGGAGGATATTCGTTTTCTTTAGATGTTCTTATTAGTACCGGGAAGTGGTCGCTCCCGTAAGGATTGTTTGTAACTGTCCATTCGAGTTCGGGCAGTATACACGGGGAAACTAGGCTGAGGTCAATTGATGAAAATGTTCTGTTGGCGAGAGAATAATATGTGGGTGCCTTCTTATTCAGCAGGCATGCACCAGAAGAGAAGAGGAATTGTTCAACAAGACGGCCTCGCGCATCTATACGAGAGTCGCCCCACAGGCTGTTGTGCGCATTGAAATCTCCAAGTACAACGTAAGGTTCTGGCAATTCATCTATGAAGGACTGAAATTCATGTTTGCTTAGTTTGTACTGTGGGGGTATATAAATCGAACAAATAGTGATAAGTTTGTTTAGCAAAACAATTCGAACCGCCACTGCTTCAAGGGCCGTTCGTAGCTGTAAATGTTGACGTGCTATGCTCTTTTGGATTACTATTGCAACACCTCCCGATGATGCGATGGCATCATCGCGATCTTTGCGAAAAGTAACATGCTGTCGGAGAAAGTTTGTGTGTTTGGATTTTAAATGTGTTTCTTGTAAACACAGCACTTTTGGATTGTGTTGGTGGATCAGTTCTTGTACATCATCGAGGTTTCTAAGTAGACCTCTGACGTTCCATTGTATGATTTGTGTGTCCATATTTATTGTAAATTAGTGCTGTGTTTACGGAAACGGAAGGGATGCCTTAGATTACAGAGCCCTTTCGAGGCCCTGTAATAGGGGTTTTGTTCTTTCTGGAGCGTTCGAGGGAGCCTCGCCGCTCCTTAGGCGCTTGGTGCGCCTTGAGGATGGGTGTAGTGTCCATTGCCTCTTGTGAGGCGCCGGACACGTGCTCTTGCGAGCGAGCGGTTTTCAGGGGGAGTCCCGCCTTGGAGGGCAAGACCCCTGCGCCCACCAGCCCGGAGGTCGATGGGGCTCCCTGAGGGATTTGGCTGCGCTGGCCGTTGCCAGCGCTGGAGGGGGCCTCGGAGGTTGGGGCAGCCTCGGCTGCGCCCACCTTCGGGGTCGATGGCTCCACCTGCTCGGTTGGCGGAGCAGCGCTAGCTGCAACCACCGTGGGGGCAGATGGCGTGACTGCCGACTCACTGACTGTGGGTCGGACAGCCGCCGGAGGCCGTTGTGACGCTGCCCCCTGACGCGCCACATCGCCAAATGCTTTCTTGGGCAGGTACGATACCCGCCTACGTGCCTCTTTGAATGAAATATTCTCTTTAACTTTGATCGTCACGATTTCTTTTTCCTTCTTCCAGGAGGGGCACGACCGCGAGTATGCGGCGTGCTCCCCATCACAGTTTACACAGTGGAGAGCATTCTCACAAGCTTCAGATGTGTGTTCGTGGGCACTACATTTAGCACAAGTTTGGCGGCCTCGGCAGCTCTGCGAGCTGTGGCCAAAGCGCTGGCATTTGAAACAACGGAGTGGGTTGGGCACGTACGGCCTAACACGGTGCTTGATATACTCGGCCTCGATTGACTCGGGCAGGACACTTGAACCAAAGGTGATTATTAAGTGCTTCGTCTGAATCTCTTTACCATCTCGCCTTATTTTTATTCTTCTAACATTGATCACATTTTGTTCGCTGAAGCCCTCCAGGAGTTCCGCTTCAGTCAGCTCAAGCAAATCATCATCTGACACAACACCACGGGTGGTGTTCATTGTACGGTGTGGGGTTACTGTTATGGGGGTCTCGCCAAATGACACTAGTTGCGGTAGTTTCTCATATTGTTTTACATTGCGGAGCTCCAAGAGGAGGTCGCCGCTTGACATCCTCGACACCTTGTAACCTGGACCAAAAACATCAGTCAGGCATTTTGAGACACGGAATGGTGAAATGTTTCGAACTACTTTGTTTGGCTTTTCAGAATGAATAACGTGAAAGCGGGGAAAATTCTCGGTTTGGCGTCCAAAAAACTTGAAGACATCTTCGGTGCGCCCTCGTTTCTGAGGGCGATCAGCAAGGGAGGGGAAAGAAGTTTCCATGGAAGAAATGTATATATTCGGCAACAGCGCCGACCGCCCACCACGGAGCCCAACGAGGGGACGCGGCAGAGCTTGCATGCAAGTCTGCACGACGCCAGTCGTACACCGTCACTATAACCGAATATGGTGTACCCAAGGTTGGATAGCCACACAGGGTTAACCCTTGCCGCCAGGAGAAAGGAAGTAAAAAGAAGAAAGAAGGAGACAGGAAAGGTCAAAAAGTGAGAGATAAAGACGAAGATTCGAGGAGGGAGAGACAGGAAAAGGCGACTGCCGATGTCCTCCAGGTGGGTCAGTCTGGAGGTGCCGTCTATGTGAAGCCGAGGCCGAAGAGGTGTGTTGCCTCCGCCGGGGGGCCTTAAAGGTCCAAGCACCCAGCTTCGGCTCAACCCCCAGGATCCCCTTTTCCCCAGACACGGCTCAGCCGCGCACGGCTACACGCGGGAGGGTCCAACCCTCGTGTGCTCGGGTACGTGGTGTCGCAACGCACCAAACGCCTGCTTGCGCAGACGCCCCTGCGGGGCAGGAAAAATGTTTCGTTCTTTCAAATTCGGCTTCGCGACACTCCAGAAGGACGTGGAGCACGGTCAGCCTCTCCCCGCATCTACCACAGGTTGGAGGCTCACTTCCGGTTAGTAGAAAATTATGGGTGCCAAACGTGTGTCCTATTCTGAGCCGACAGAATAGGACATCTGTTCGGCGCCATTTTGTAGTAGAGGGCCAGAATCCTAACTGTGGTTTTATCAGGTGGAGCTTATTATTCATTTCCGCGTCCCACATGCGTTGCCAGTGGTCCCGCAATCTCCTTCGCAAGAAAGGCCTCAGATCTGTGACAGGCACCGCAGCGGTAGGGTTAACAGTTTGCGATGCGATTGACGTGGCCATCTCGTCCGCCAGAACATTACCCTCAATGCTCCTGTGGCCAGGCACCCAGCATATAATGATACGCTGGTTAGATATGTACGCTTTACACAAGACGGTGGAGAGTAATGCGTAGGCCTCGGCCGTAAAAATGCTTGTTTCGGGATGCAGTACGTCGGATTGCGAGAAGGATGGGCCGACTGCTGCATAGGATACCCCGGCATTTGACTTCGAAGCGTCTGTGTAGAAATCTGCACAGGAGTGCTTGTGCTGTAGTTCTAGGAAATGCATTCTGATTTCAGCCTCAGGAGCGTGCTTTGTGACTTTTATAAAGGATATGTCACATTGTATCACCTGCCACTCCCAGGGAGGTAAGAGTTTGATTGTGTGCATTAGGCGATGCTCGAGGAGTGGGACATGCATTTCATTGCTAAGCTCCTTCACACGCAGCGAAAAAGGCTGTCTTATGGAGGGACGGTTGCTGAAAAGTGTAGCGCACGTCATATCGGTAACGGTATCAAAACATGGATGTTCAGGGTTAGAGCGTACTTTAAGGAAATATGTAAAGCTGTTGTATGATCTCTGTAGGTGGAGAGACCATTCATTCGATTCGGCATATAAGCTTTCAATTGGGCTTGTTCTGAAAGCGCCCGTGGCTAAACGGATGCCTAGATGGTGAACCGGGTCTAGCATCTTTAGCGCGCTTGGGGCGGCAGAGTAATATACCACGGCACCATAATCTAATCGTGACCGGATGAGGCTCTTATACAGATTCATTAGGCACTTCCTGTCACTACCCCACGTAGTCTGGGATAGAAGTTTCATTAGGTTCATTGTTTTCAGACACTTTTCTTTGAGTTGTTTAATGTTTGGGACGAAAGTGAGTCTATTGTCGAGCATAATACCTAGAAATTTGTGCTCTTTGTTTACAGGAATCTGTTGTCCACACATTTCTAAGCAAGGATCCGGAACTAGGCCTCTCTTCCTTGTAAACAGCACACAAGAACTTTTTTGAGGATTGATTTTAAAACCATTTTTCTCTGCCCACCCTGACACCTTGTTCAAGCCATGCTGTACCTGTCTCTCGCATACTGCGAGGTTACAGGATTTGAAAGCTAGCTGAATGTCGTCCACGTAGACAGAGTAAAAGATGGCCTGAGGTAATGAAGCGCGAAGCGTGTTCATCTTCACAATGAAGAGCGTGCAGCTGAGCACGCCTCCTTGGGGTACACCCGTTTCTTGCGTAAAAGGACGTGAGAGTGCATTGCCTACTTTTACCCGGAACGTACGATTTGACAGATAGCTTTCCATTATGTTAAGCATATTACCGTGGATGCCCATTTCTGACAGGTCTCTTAAGATTCCGTAACGCCACGTTGTGTCATAGGCCTTTTCCATATCGAGAAATATCGATAGGAAGAACTGTTTATGTATGAATGCCTCCCGAATATTTGCTTCAACACGTACGAGATGATCGGTTGTGGACCGCCCTTCTGGAAAGCTGCATTGATAAGGATCAAGCATTTTGCTCATTTCAAGGAAATGGATCAGTCGCCGATTAATCATTTTTTCAAATACCTTACAAAGGCAACTTGTGAGGGCTATCGTGCGGTAACTTGCCACTGAGGAAGGGTCTTTACCTTGTTTCAAAACAGGGACCACAATAGCTTCCTTCCATGCGGTTGGAAGGTACCCTGCATCCCAGATGGTGTTGAAAAGTGCGAGTAGTGTAACTTGCGTGTCATCGTGTAAGTTTTTGAGCATTTCATACATAATTCTGTCAGATCCGGGTGCAGAGCTCTTGCATGAGCTCAAGGCAGCTTTCAACTCAGCAATACTGAATGGGCAGTTGTAGGATTCACTCTGTGGACATTTTCTTTTGAGTGGCTTACATTCTTCTTTTTGCTTATATTTCAGGAAGGATTTCGAATAATGTTTTGAACTTGACACACTCTCAAAGTGCTCCCCAAGTGAGTCTGCCTGATGTTGCAGCGTATCACCCTGTGTGTTTACCAGAGGGAGTGAATATGTTTGTCTCCCTCTAATTCTATTTACGCGGTTCCAGACTTTCGCCTCATCTGTAAACGAGTTGATGTTCGATAAAAACTTTTGCCAGCTCTCTCTTCTGGCCTGTCGGCGGGTTCTCCTGCCTTGAGACTTAACTTTCTTAAAGTTAACGAGATTCTCTGCAGTGGGCGAAGCGCGTAGCAACCCCCACGCTTTGTTTTGATTCCTACGTGCGACTCTACATTCATCGTTCCACCACGGGACATGCCGTTTGCATGTCGAGCCACTTACTTCACGTATGCATTTAGATGCGGCATCTATAATAAAAGCTGTAAGGTAATCCACAGCAGCATCAATTTGTAACGAGGACATGTCATCCCATGATATGCTAGTTATGGTTCGGAATTTCTCCCAGTCGGCTGTGTCAACCTGCCACCTAGGAGCCTGTGGTAGATATTCGTTTTCTTTAAGTGTTCTTAATAGTATGGGGAAGTGGTCGCTTCCATAAGGATTGTTCGCAACTTCCCACTGCAGTTCAGGCAGTATAGACGGGGAAACTATGCTGAGATCAATTGAAGAAAAGGTATTATTTGCGAGACAGTAATAAGTGGGTTTCTTCTTATTCAAAAGGCACGCACCAGAAGAAAAAAGGAACTGTTCAACAACACGACCTCGCGCATCTATACGACAGTCACCCCACAGGGAGCTGTGCGCATTGAGATCGCCAAGAACAACATAAGGTTCTGGCAATTCGTCTATAAATGACTGGAATTCATGTTTGTTTAATTTGTAGTGTGGGGGTACGTAAAACGAGCTAATGGTGATGAGTTTGTTTAGGAGGACAGCTCGAACTGCCACTGCTTCAAGAGGCGTTTGGAGCTGTAAATGTTGACACGCAATGCTTTTGTGGATAACTATAGCTACACCTCCCGATGATGCGATAGCATCATCGCGATCTTTGCGAAAAGTTATAGACTGTTGGAGAAAGTTTGTGTGTTTTGATTTTAGATGTGTTTCCTGTAAACACAGCACTTTTGGATTGTGTTTGTGTATGAGTTCTTGTACGTCATCCAGGTTTCTAAGAAGACCTCTGACGTTCCATTGAATAATTTGTGTATCCATATTTATTTTAAATAAGTACTGTGTCTACGGAAAGGGAGGTGATGCCTTAGGTTACAGAGCTCTTTCGAGGCCCTGTAACCGGGGTTTTGTTTTTTCTGGAGCGCTCGAGGGAACCTCGCCGCTCCTTAGGCGCTTGCTGCGCCGTAGGTATAGGTGTTGTGTCCATTGCCTCTTGTGAGGCGCCGGACACGCGCTCTTGCGAGCGAGAAGTTTTTCGTGAGAGTCTCACCTCGGAAGGCAAGACCCCTGCGCCCACCAGCCCTGAGGTCGATGGGGCTCCCTGTGGGATTTGGCTGCGCCGGCTGTTGCCAGCGCTGGGAGGGGCCGGGGAGGTCGAGGCAGCCTCAGCTGCGCCTACCTTCGTGGCCGCTATCGGTCCTGCGGGATCGCTGCGTGCAGCGCAGGTTTCCGCAGATAACTCTTGTGGGACCGGCAACCCAAGGGTAGCCGGGCCTGGTTGCTGGTTGGATGCAGTAGGCTTACCTACTTCCACCCTGGGGGCAGGAGCCAAAGGTGCCTGCTCGCTGCACGCGGGCAGGGCACTCGGCGATTGCCGCTGCGACGCTGCCCCCCGACGCGCCGCATCAGCATAAGGTGTGCTGTAAAAAGGTGAGCACCGTTTACGGGCTTCCTTAAACGAAATATTTTCTTTGACTTTAAGGGTGATTATATCTTTTTCTTTCTTCCAGTTCGGACAGGAGCGTGAGTAAGCTGGATGGTCACCACTGCAGTTCACACAGTGAGGTGTGCCACTGCAGTTCTCGGAGGGGTGGCCCTGCACTCCACACTTTGCACAAGTTGTCTGACCACGGCAGCTCTGCGAGCCATGGCCGAACCTCTGACATTTGAAACACCTTCTAGGGTTGGGGATATATGGTCGAACGTTTAATCTGATGTATCCTGTTTCAATCGTTTCTGGCACTACGCTGGATGCAAATGTTAGGATAAGATGCTTTGTGGGGATTTCCTTATTGTCCCGTCTAATTATAATACGCTTTACATCGGTCACATTTTGATCTTTCCATCCTTCCAGCAGTTCAGCTTCTGTCAAATCCTGAAGGTCTGCCTCTGAGACGACTCCGCGTGAGCTGTTCATTGATCGGTGTGGCGTAACAGAAACTGGAATGTTGCCAAAGGTCACCAGACTGTCTAGCTTTTCGTATTGATTTTTCTGTGGGATCTCAAGAAGAAGATCTCCACTTGCCATTTTCGTCACCTTGTAACCTGACCCTAAGGCTTCGGTCAAAGATTTTGAGACTATGAATGGTGAAATGAGTCTGGCCTGTTTTGCAGCATTCTCACTATGTACAACATGGTATTTCGGGTAGTTCTCTTTAGTGCGGGTCAAACATGTGCTGAAGTCTTCGGTGCGTCCCCTCTTCTGAGGGTGACGATCAAGTAGGCGGGGAAATGCGGGTGTTCCCATGGTATTTTGGTTTGTGTTCGGCAGCAATGGCGGCCACCCACCACGGAGCCCAACATGGGGACGCTGCAGGCCTTAACGCGTAAGGCTGCAGGCGCCAGCCGTACATTGCTACTATAACCCAATATATTATACCCAAGGGAGGGCAGATACACAAGGTTAACCCTTGCCGCCATGGAGAAAGGAAGTAATAAGAAGTGAAGAGAAGACAGGAAAGATGTAAAAGTGGAAGAGAAAGTCGAAGATTGGAGAGGAGGACAGGAAGAGGCGACTACCGATTTCCCCCGTGTGGGTCAGTCCGGGGGTGCCGTCTATGTGAAGCCGAGGCCGAAGAGGGGTGTTGCCTCCGCCGGGGGGCCTTAAAGGTCCAAACACCCAGCATCGGCTCAACCTCCAGGATCCCCCTTTCCCCAGACACGGCTAAGCCGCGCACGGCTACACGCGGGAGGGTCCAACCCTCGTGTGCTCGGGTCCGTAGTGTCGCAACACACCAAACGCCTGCTGATGCAGACGCCCCTGCGGGGAATGTATTGTGAATGCAGTGGATAGTGGATTTATCATGGTAAATGTGACATGGTTGTAAAAAGGCCTAAAAACTGTCGCTGTAAATGGCGTAAAATAAATAGGTACTAAAATGATAACACTGATTAGGGCATGGACGATGGCAATTGGGTTTCGTTAAAAACATGATGGAACAAGGCAACACATAACAGTGATAGTAGAAACTCAAGAGGGCCCTTTTATCAGAAGGGCTGTTAGTCGTGTGCTAAACATTTCCTGTCCAAATGATTTTGAGAGTATCTGTTTCCAATAAAAACTGTAAGACTAATTTCATGTTAAAAAGCGGTTCATCACTAAGAAAAAATGCAGGGTGAAGAGGTGTATTTTCACGATATGCAGAAGGAAAATACTTTTTCCTCTCTGTTTCTATTGCAGGGCATTGAATAAGAACATGGAGTACTGTGAGACTCTTGCCGCACTTACCACAAGTCGGGGGATCGCCTCCAGTCAAGAGATAGGAGTGAGTACCGTATGTGTGGCCTATCCTTAATCGGCAAAGAATTACTTCCTTGTAACGTGCTGTTTTCCCACTAATCCAGTTCCCCAGTTTTGGTTTTATTATGTGAAGCTTATTCATTACTTGTGTATCCCACTTGCCTTGCCAATGATTCCTTAATTTACGGCGTAGAAAAGGCTTTAGGTCTGTCGCAGGGATGGGAATGTTTCCATCTCTGTCGCTAAAAGTTACGGATGTAGCGCTTTCGTCAGCTGCTTCGTTCCCTTTTATACCTTTGTGACCGGGTACCCAGCATATGACAGTCACTTGATTGCACATATATAGGGCGCACAATAAGTTATACAGCTCATTCAAAACGGAATTCTTATGTTTTTGTAAACTAATTAGTGCTCTCACGACACTTAACGAGTCTGTGAAGAGAACAGCCTTAGCGATGTTTGTGAGCCTGATGTGTTTAATAGCCGAGAGTATAGCGTATGCTTCCGCTGTAAAGATGCTTGTGTGTGGGTTTAGTGTCCCAGATATTGAAAATGATGGTCCAAGAGCTGCGTAAGCAACACCATCAGCAGACTTCGAAGCATCCGTGTAGAATTCAGCACAGGAATACTTCTCTTTTAGTTCACGAAAATGTGATTTTATGTGAGCCTCAGGCGCTCGTTTCGATATTTCTAGGAAAGATATGTCACATTGAATAGTTTGCCAGTCCCAAGGCGGTGGGAACCGAATAGGAGCCATTAGGATATTTTCTACAAAAGGGACGCCTGTTTCTTCTGACAGTGCTTCCACTCGAAGGGACAGAGGAGGCCTGATGGCTGGGCGGTTACGGAATAGCCTGGCAGTGGACAAGTCGCTAATTGCAAAATGACATGGATGCTGAATATCTGATTTAACTTTCAAGGCGTAAGAGAAAGATAAATATACTCTTTGTAGATGAAGAGACCATTCGTTGGATTCAACGTACAGGCTCTCTACAGGACTAGTCCTGAAGGCACCTGTAGCAAGACGGATACCCAAGTGGTGAATCGGATCTAACATCTTCAAGGCACTAGGCGTAGCAGAACTATACACTATAGCACCATAGTCAAGGCGTGACCTTATCAGACTTTTATACAGGCTCAAAAGGCATCTTCTGTCACTTCCCCAGGATGTACGGGACAAGAGCTTCAGAAGATTCATTGTCTTCACGCACTTCGCCTTAAGATATTTCAAGTGGGGGATAAATGTTAATTTAGTGTCTAATATGAGGCCCAAAAATTTATGTTCATGGCTCACTGGGAGCTGTTGTCGATTAAGATAAATAGCGGGTTCAGGTAATATACCTCTTTTGTTCGAAAAGAGAACACACGTGCTTTTTTGCGGGTTTAATTTAAACCCATTCTCGTCAGCCCACATTGACAATTTGTTTAGCCCAAGCTGCACATGTCGCTCACAGATGGAAAGACTACATGATTTAAAACCTATTTGTACGTCATCTACATACACAGAATAAAACATTGTACGTGGTATGATAGTATAAAGTGAGTTCATTTTTATAACGAATAGAGTGCAGCTAAGCACGCCACCTTGCGGTACGCCTGTTTCCTGTGCAAATAGACGAGATAGCACATTACCAACTCTGACGCGGAATGTGCGGTTAGACAGGTAACTTTGGATGACATTCAGCAAATTACCTCGGACTCCCATTTCGGCCAGATCACGGAGAATTCCGAACCGCCACGTGGTGTCGTAAGCCTTCTCCATGTCAATAAATACTGACAAAAAGAACTGCTTATGTACAAAAGCATCGCGAATATTCGTCTCGATGCGGACAAGGTGGTCAGTTGTGGATCTACCTTCCCTGAAACCACACTGTAGGGGATCTAATAGTTTGTTACTTTCAAGAAAATGAAGGAGACGCCGGTTAACCATTTTTTCAAAGAGTTTACATAGGCAACTTGTCAACGCTATAGGCCTATAGCTGTTGACTGAAGTTGGGTCCTTGCCGTCTTTTAGTATTGGAACAATTATTGCTTCCTTCCAGGCGGATGGAATGTACCCGGCAGAGAACACAGAGTTGAAGAGTGTCAGTAGTGTTTTGTGGGTCTCAGGGTGTAGGTGTTTGATCATTATATACAATATTCTGTCACTTCCTGGAGCGGACTTGTTACAGCCATTCAGCGCAGACTGAAATTCCGCCATGTTAAATGGGCGGTTGTAAGGTTCGTTGCTATTTCCTTTCCGACTGAGAGGCAGTCGTTCCGCTTGTTGCCGGTATCTCAGAAATGTGTCTGAGTAGTGGGATGAGCTAGAAATCCCTTCAAAATGTACCCCTAGAGAGTCGGCTTGGTCAATGAGTGTGTCTCCTTGTGTATTTACCAATGGTAGAGGATGAGTTTCGCGGCCTTTTATTTTGTTTACCCTGTTCCAGGCTTTTCCCTCGTCTGTATAAGAATTAATACTAGAGAGGTATTTTTGCCAGCTTTCCCTTTTGGCAAGGCGTCGCATTCTTCTACCTTCTGATTTTATTTTCTTGAAGCTAATCAAGTTCTCGGTAGTTGGGCAGTCGCGAAGGCGACTCCAAGCCTTATTCTGATTTTTGCGGGCTTCCTTACACTGCTCATTCCACCAAGGAATACGCCGTTTAGAGGGTGATCCATTCGTTTGAGGAATACATATTGATGCAGCATCAGTTATAAATGCCGTCAAATAAGATACTATATCATCGGTTGAGAGAGTACAGATCTCATCCCAGGTCAAATGTGTGAGCTCTCTGTATCTTTTCCAGTCAGCACAGTCGACCTTCCAACGTGGCAGATGTGGGGAACACTTATCGCCTTTCGTTAATCTTAGTATAATTGGGAAATGGTCACTCCCATATGGATTTTTAATCACGTCCCACTCCAGGTATGGAACTAGTGTACTTGATGTTATACTTAAGTCAATGGATGAGAACGTTTTGTTAGCACACGCTGTAGAATGTGGGTTCTTTTTTGTTTAGTAAGCATGCATTGGAGGATAAAAGGAACTTTTCTAATAAGCGCCCTCTCGTATCACAACGGGAATCTCCCCAGAGGGTGTTATGTGCGTTTAAATCACCTACTACAATGTAAGGTTCGGGGAGTTCTGCGATAAAGCTTTGGAATTCTATTGTGGAAAGTTTATGGCATGGAGGGATGTACAGAGAGCTAACTGTTACTAACTTATCAAATAGCACGGCTCTGATTGCCACTGCCTCAAGGGACGTTTGCAGATGTAAATGTTGGCAGGCGATACTCTTATCAACTATAATAGCAACACCGCCTGACGAGGCGAGAGCGTCACTGCGATCTTTGCGGTAAATGGCATATTGTTTGAGAAAGTTGGTATGTGAAGGATTGAGGTGTGTCTCTTGCACACACAGCACCCTTGGATTAAACCTGCGCAGGAGTTCCTTAATATCATCAAGATTATGTAATAAACCTCTCACATTCCAATGCATTATCTGTGTGTCCATATTGGAAGTGTTTTATGGTGTGTGTCAAGAGATCAATTAGGTTGGCTCAAGGGACCTTTTCAGGCCCCTTGATGCGGGGTATTCCTTTTTCTTGGCGCGCTCCAGGGAGCCACGCCGTTCCTTCGGCGTCTGAGACGCCGGAGAAGTTTTTGTGACATCCATCGCCTCGTCAGAGGCGCTGGATGACGCCCGCTCAGCGGGCACGCGCGGGGGTTTTTCGGACCTGTCTGCACGAGCAGTGGCCCTGGGGCCAGCAGGCTCGGAGGTCTGCTGGCCCTTCGTGGTAGGGGGCGGAAGAGCAGTGACTGCTCCCGCCAGGGGGGCTGATGGCGTAACCGCCGTCACACTCCGTGTGACTTGCGCGGCCGCCAGAAGATGTGGCGCTGCCCCCCGGCGCGTCACATCACTGTAGGACGGATTCGATTGGTTGTGGACACTAAAACGCTTGCGCGCTTCTGGAAAAGAGATGTTTAGTTTTACCTTCAGTTCGATTGAAGCACCGGCGCGGATTGGGAATGTACGGTCGTACGCGTAGTTTACAATATCCTGTCTCTAATGAATCAGGTAGTTCACTTGTTCCAAATGTTATTATTAGATGCTTTGTTGGAATTTCCTTGTCGTCACGCCTTAACTTAATTCGTTGCACCTTTACCACGTTTTGGTCTTGCCAGCCTTCCAACAGCTCGCTCTCACTAAGATCAAGGAGGTCGTCATCAGAAATGACACCACGCACAGTGTTCATAGACCGGTGGGGGCCCACAGATACAGGAATGTCACCAAACGCAACAAGTTTCGTCAGTTTGCTGTATTGGAGCTTGTCACGCACTTCCAGAAGAAGGTCGCCGCTTCCCATCTTCGTTACTTTGTAACCAGAACCGATTGCTTCTGTCAGGCATTTTGCGACCACAAACGGGGATATTGTACGGACTGTCTTGGTTTCGTGTTGACTATGTATTACGTGGTACTTGGGAAATATTTCTTTTGGTTTGAAGAGAAAGTTGAAGGTTTCATCGGTGGGCCCCCTCTTCAGGGAGCGATCAGGGAGTGTGGGGAAATTTGAAGCCATATATAGGATTACTGTATTCGGAAGGAATGCCCGCCGCCCACCTCGGAGCCCAACCTGGGGACGTCACAGGATTAGAAAAATTCTATTCTGCGTACGCCAGCGGTACGTTCCCACTATAACCTAATATATATATACCCAAGACTGGATATATTACACAAGGTTAACCCTTGCCGCCCGGAAATACGGAAGTAATTAGAAGTGAAGAGAAGACAGGAAAGATGGAAAAGTGGGAGAGAAAGACGAAGAATGGAGAGGAGGACAGGAAAAGGCGACTGCCGATTTCCTCCAGGTGGGTCAGCCTGGAGGTGCCGTCTATGTGAAGCCGAGGCCGAAGAGGTGTGTTGCCTCCGCCGGGGGGCCTTAAGGTCCAAGCACCCAGCATCGGCTCAACCCCCAGGATCCCATTTTCCCCAGACACGGCTAAGCCGCGCACGGCTACACGCGGGAGGGTCCAACCCTCGTTTGCTCGGGTACGTGGTGTCGCAACACACCAAACGCCTGCTGACGCAGACGCCCCTGCGGGTAAGCATTGTCATCTTGACAATAAAAAGTGTGCAACTGAGCACGCCTCCCTGGGGTACACCAGTTTCTTGTGTAAAAGGACGTGACAGCACATTGCCGACTTTCACCCGGAAGGTACGATTGGACAAGTAGCTTTTTATTACGTTGAGCATATTATCATGAATGCCCATTTCCGATAAGTCTCGCAAGATGCCGTATCGCCACGTTGTGTCATACGCCTTTTCCATATCGAGAAATATCGAGAGGAAGAACTGTTTATGTATAAATGCGTCCCGGATATTTGTTTCAACACGTACAAGATGGTCGGTCGTGGAGCGCCCTTCTCGGAAGCCACACTGACAGGGATCAAGCATTTTGTTCTCTTCAAGGAAATGGATCAGTCGCCGATTTATCATTTTTTCAAACACCTTACACATGCAACTTGTGAGGGCTATCGGGCGGTAGCTTGCCACTGATGAAGGATCTTTGCCTTGTTTTAGAACAGGGATCACAATGGCTTCTTTCCATGCGGTCGGAAGGTACCCTGCGTCCCAGATAGTGTTGAAAAGTGTAAGTAGTGTAACTTGGGTGTCATTTTGTAAGTTTTTGAGCATTTCATACATGATTCTATCAGATCCTGGTGCGGAGCTCTTGCATGAGCTCAAGGCAGCTTTCAACTCAGCAATACTGAATGGGCACTTGTAGGACTCACTCTCTGGACATTTTCTTTTGAGTGGCTTACATTCTTCTATTTGCTTATATTTCAGGAAGGATTTCGAATAATGTTTTGAACTTGACACACTCTCAAAGTGCTCCCTAAGTGAGTCTGCCTGATGTTGCAGCGTATCACCCTGTGTGTTTACCAGAGGGAGTGAATATGTTTGTCTCCCTCTAATTCTATTTACAGGGTTCCAGACTTTCGCCTCATCTGTAAACGAGTTGATGTTCGATAAAAACTTTTGCCAGCTCTCTCTTCTGGCCTGTCGGCGGGTTCTCCTGCCTTGAGACTTAACTTTCTTAAAGTTAACAAGATTCTCTGCAGTGGGCGAAGCGCGTAGCAATCCCCACGCTTTGTTTTGATTCCTACGTGCGACTCTACATTCATCGTTCCACCACGGGACATGCCGTTTGCATGCCGAGCCACTTACTTCACGTATGCATTTAGATGCGGCATCTATAATAAAAGCTGTAAGGTAATCCACAGCAGCATCAATTTGTAACGAGGACATGTCATCCCATGATATGCTAGTTATGGTTCGGAATTTCTCCCAGTCGGCTGTGTCAACCTGCCACCTAGGAGCCTGTGGTAGGTATTCTTTTTCTTTAGGTGTTCTTAATAGTATGGGGAAGTGGTCGCTTCCGTAAGGATTGTTCGCAACTTCCCACTCCAGTTCAGGCAGTATAGACGAGGAAACTATGCTGAGATCAATTGAAGAAAAGGTATTATTTGCAAGACAGTAATAAGTGGGTTTCTTCTTATTCAAAAGGCACGCACCAGAAGAAAAAAGGAACTGTTCAACAAGACGACCTCGCGCATCTATACGACAGTCACCCCACAGGTGGCTGTGCGCATTGAGATCGCCAAGAACAACATAAGGTTCTGGCAATTCGTCTATAAATGACTGGAATTCATGTCTGTTTAACTTGTAGTGTGGGGGTACGTAAAGCGAGCTAATGGTGATGAGTTTGTTTAGGAGGACAGCTCGAACTGCCACTGCTTCAAGAGGCGTTTGGAGCTGTAAATGTTGACACGCAATGCTTTTGTGGATAACTATAGCTACACCTCCCGATGATGCGATAGCATCATCGCGATCTTTGCGAAAAGTTATATACTGTCGGAGAAAGTTTGTGTGTTTTGATTTTAGGTGTGTTTCCTGTAAACACAGCACTTTTGGATTGTGTTTGTGTAGGAGTTCTTGTACGTCATCCAGGTTTCTAAGAAGACCTCTGACGTTCCATTGAATAATTTGTGTATCCATATTTAGAGTAGATTGGTGCTGTGTGTACGGAAACGGAAAGATGCTTTAGATTACAGAACCCTTTCGAGGCCCTGTAATAGGGGTTTTGTTCTTTCTGGAGCGTTCGAGGGAGCCTCGCCGCTCCTTAGGCGCTTGGTGCGCCTTGAGGATGGGTGTAGTGTCCATTGCCTCTTGTGAGGCGCCGGACACGTGCTCTTGCGAGCGAGATGTTTCCCGAGAGAGTCCCGCCTTGGAGGGCAAGACCCCTGCGCCCACCAGCCCGGAGGTCGATGGGGCTCCCAGAGGGATTTGGCTACGCCGGCCGTTGCCAGCGCAGGAAGGAACCTCGGAAGTTGAGGCAGCCTCGGCTGCGCCCTCCTTCGGGGTCGATGGTTCCTTCTCCTCGGTTGACGGAGCAGCGCTAGCTGCAACCGTCACGGGGGCAGATGGCGTGACTGCCGACTCACTGCTTGTGGGTCGGACAGCCGCCGCAGGCCGTTGTGACGCTGCCCCCTGACGCGCCACTTCGGCAAAGCTTTTCTTTGGCAGGTATGCAACCCGCCTGCGTGCCTCCTTAAATGATGTATTTTCTTTCACTTTGATCGTTACGAATTCTTTTTCTTTCTTCCAGGATGGGCACGACCGCGAGTACGCGGCGTGCTCCCCATCACAGTTTACACAGTGTAGAGAGTTCTTACATTCTTCAGTTGCGTGTTCAAGGGCACTGCATTTCGCACATGTTTGGCGGCCTCGGCAGCTCTGCGAGCTGTGGCCAAAACGTTGGCATTTGAAACATCTCAAGGGATTTGACACATACGGTCTTACACGGAGCTTGATGTACCCGGCCTCGATTGATTCGGGCAGGACACTTGAATTGAAAGTGAGAATTAGGTGCTTGGTCGCAATTTCTTTACCCTCGCGCCTTATCTTGATTCTTTTGACATTTATAACATTTTGTTCACTGAAGCCCTCCAAGAGTTCAGCCTCAGTGAGCTCCAGCAAATCATCGTCCGAGACAACGCCGCGGGTGGTATTCATCGTGCGGTGCGGGGTTACTACTACTTGGGTCTCCCCAAATGATACTAGTTTTGGCAGTTTCTCAAATTGTTTCAGATCGCGGAGCTCCAAGAGGAGGTCACCGCTGGCCATCCTCGACGCCTTATAACCTGGGCCAAAAACTTCGGTAAGGGTCTTAGATACAAGGAAGGGGGAGATCGTTCGGACTTGTTTCGCTGGTTTTTCTGTGTGGATCACATGAAAACGAGGAAAATTGTGGACTTGGCGTCCGAAAAACTGAAATACTTCTTCGGTGCGCCCTCGTTTCTGAGGGCGATCAGGTAGTTTAGGGAAAGCATGTTCCATAAGTAATGTTGGCTTTTCGGCCGCGATGCCGGCCACCCACCATGGAGCCCTACAAGGGGACGTGACAGAAGTTCCTGCAAGGGAAACCCTGCCAACGCCAGCCGTACATCGCTGCTATAACCAAATACAGCATAACCAAGGCTGCCTAGCTACACAAGGTTAACCCTTGCCGCCGGGAAACTAGGAAGTGAGGAGAAGTGATGAGAAGACAGGAAAGATGTAAAAGGAGGAGAGAGAAAGACGAAGATTGGAGAGGAGGACAGGAAAAAGCGACTGCCGATTTCCCCCGGGTGGGTCAGTCCGGGGGTGCCGTCTATGTGAAGCCGAGGCCGAAGAGGTGTGTTGCCTCCGCCGGGGGGCCTTAAAGGTCCAAACACCCAGCTTCGGCTCAACCTCCAGGATCCCCTTTTCCCCAGACACGGCTAAGCCGCGCACGGCTACACGCGGGAGGGTCCAGCCCTCGTGTGCTCGGGTCCGTGGTGTCGCAACACACCAAACGCCTGCTTACGCAGACGCCCCTGCGGGGGGGATTCCATGTGATTTTGATACTTGCCCTGAAGAGCACGGAATTCTTGTATGATGTGTTCGTTTGGAGTGTTTCTTTTCTTTAAATGTGTTAGTGTCCAGTCGCACAACTGTGTGAAATTGTACCATGGCGCCAACCGTTGTGGTTTCTTGGCAATCTGGAGGACTTCCTGGGGGATGTCATAGTCCCGACAGTATTGCTCATACCGCAGGACAAGTGGCCTAATCATGTTCGGTTTATTTGTGTAGTGTAAGCGTGAGTTGCACTGTGTGAGGATGTTGTAGCATATGTGTTGCGGTGATGACTGAATTCTGAGTAGGTAAGAGAATGTTAGTTAGTTAGTTAATTCGGGTTTAATGGCGCAAAAGCAACTAAGGCCATGCTGCGCCAGCCACAAGATATTAAGGATTCAAATGTTAAACAGTGGAAGCAGCGTTATTTTAGAGTGTGTAAAAAACCGGTTTCTTCTAGAAAGCTGAACAAGTCAGCGAAAGGTACTAGCGGTTCATCTCCGACTATTGAGGCTGGGTGTAAAGGTATGTGTAAGTTATAGAGATTCTGTAAAAGCTTGTGTCTCTGTGTTTCAATATTTGGACATGTCATAATAATGTGCATAACGGTGAGTGGTTCATGGCACTTCTCGCAAGTTGGCGGGTTTTCGTTTTGAAGTAGAAAATTGTGGGTCAGGTGCGTATGCCCGATTCGGAGTCTACATAGGATCACCTCATAGAAGCGTTGCTGGTGACAGCACGACTTCCATTCTCTAAGCACGGGTTTTATTGTGTGTAACTTGTTATTTGTGCATGTGTCCCACTCTAGTTGCCACTTTAATGTCAGGGCCTTATGAATAGCTCGGATACTGTCTTGGTATGGAAGTGTTGTTTGCGTTATACTTTTGTGTGCTGCCATGAACGCGCATCTATCTGCTGCTTCATTCCCTGGTATCCCGACATGGCTTGGGACCCAGCATAATCGTATTGTTCTTCCATATTCGTTATAAGCCAACATGTTTAGGATGTCACCAAGTAGGGGTTCGGACGCGGAGTTAAGGTTAAGAGCTCTGAGTGCGCTGAACGAATCGGCATATATAATAGCATTCGTCTGCTTGTCACTGGTAATTTTTTTTACTGCCGTCCATATTGCGAAAACTTCGGCGGTAAACACTGAAGAAAAATTATTTATCCGAATGCTATTTTGCCAATTTTTCGTAATTATTCCGACACCTACGCATTCTTGTGTTTTGGAGCCGTCGGTGTAAAATTCCGTGTAATGTTTATATTTTTCTTGTATAGCTCGAAACTCTTGTATTATGTGTTCTTGTGGGATGTCTTTTTTCTTTAGATGTGTTAGTGTCCAGTCACATAGCTGTGAAAAGTTGTACCATGGTGGCAATCTTGGTGGCCTTTCAGCAACCTGCAGGGCCTCGTGAGGAACATCATAAGCCTGACAGTATTCTTCGTATCGTAAGATTAGTGGCCGAATCATGTTCGGTTTGCTTGTGTAGTGTATCCTTGATATGCACTGTGTAACGATGTTGTAGCATATATGTTGTGGTGATGATCGAACCCGTAGTACATAGGAAAGTGTAAGCAGTGCTCTGCGTTGCTGTAAGGACGGCTCATTGCAGTCAACATATAAACTTTGGACAGGCGATGTTCTGTAGGCACCGCTTGCCAGTCGTAGGCCGAGATTATGAACTGGATCGAGTCGCTTGATGTATGACTGCCTAGCTGCACCATAAACTACACTACCGTAGTCGAGGATGCTACGTACGAGGGACCGGTATATACGTAGTAGACAAGTTCGGTCAGATCCCCAGTGCTTGTGTGATAGCACCTTGAGGATATTTAATGCTTTATTTGCTTTAATTTTAGCTGTGTTAATGTGGGCCAGGAAGTTCAGCTTTCTGTCAAACGTTACGCCTAGAAATTTATAGTGTTCTTTGACCGGCAAGGTTGTACTATGCAATGTGAGAACTGGGTTCAAGTGTAATCCTCGTTTCTGGGAGAAGAGAACTGTAACAGTTTTGTCTGTTGAAAAACGGAATCCATTTTTGTCAGCCCATTGTGTAAGGTTATTTATGGTTATTTTTAGTTGTCTTTCGCAAGTGGATAGATTTGAGGCGCGGCAAGCAACTTGCAGATCGTCGACATATATGGAGTGCATAACAGAGGATGGTATGATCTTATTAACAGAGTTCATTTTGATTATGAAGAGTGTCGTGCTCAGAATACAACCCTGTGGAACGCTATTTTCCTGTGTAAATGTGCGTGAAAGTATTGCGCCGAGACGCACTTGAAATGTTCTATTTGCCATAAAATCAGATAGACAGTTTAGCATTCTGCCACGCACTCCCAATTCAGCCAGGTCTCTTAAAATTCCATACCGCCAAGTGGTATCATACGCTTTCTCTAGATCGAAAAATACTGTGAGACAGTGTTTGTGTAGAAACGCGTTACGTATTTCATGTTCTAGTCGTACGAGGTGGTCAGTTGTTGAGCAGCCCTTTCTGTATCCGCACTGGTGCACGTCTATTAGATTCCGTGATTCAAGGATGAATGTGAGCCTTATGTTTATGATACTCTCGTAGGTTTTGGCTAGACAGCTTGTTAAGGCAATGGGTCTGTAGCTGCTTGGGGACGTTGTGGATTTACCTGATTTCAAAAAAGGCACTATTATTGCATTTTTCCAGTCTGTGGGCATTATTCCAGATTCCCAGATCTTGTTGAAAAATTTAAGAAGTGTTTCTGTTCATGCTTGAGAGAGGTGTGCCAACATTGTGTAGTGGACACGGTCAAGGCCTGTTGCTGTTTTTTTACCGGCAGAGAGAACCCTGTTCAATTCTTGCATTGTGAGGGCGTTATTATAAGGTTCGTTTGAAGCCCCAGTAGTGGGCAGTCTCTGTTTCTCCGCCGACATTTTATATTTTAAGAAGTCAATTGAGTAGTTTGCTGAGCTTGAGACCTTGTAAAAATGTTCGCCTAATAAGTTCGCCTGGTCCTGCAGTGTTGTTTGTGTGCCTGGACATGTGAGTAGTGGAATTGTGTATGATGTGTACTCTCCTCTAAACTTTCTTACCTGGTCCCACATTTGTTTTGACGTGACCGTATTATTAATTGAGGATACATATTTTTGCCATGACGATTTCTCTGCCTGCCTTCGAATAAATCGTGCTTTGGCTTTGGCCTGTTTGAAATTTAAAAGGTTGCTATATGTGGGGTACCTACGTAGGATTCCCCAGGCCTTATTTTGTTTCTTTTTGGCTTCAGTACACTCGTTCGTCCACCAGGGATTTAACCTTTTGTGTACAATACCGGATGACTGGGGTATTGCCTTTTCTGCTGCAGAGATTATTACTTCAGTGATTTTTTTTATTAAGTTCATCAATGCTTAGTTCTTGTGAAAAGACAACTTCCAGTCTCGCGTTTTCCGTAAAAAGCGGCCAGTCAGCGAGCTGTAATTTCCACTGGCGTGGCCTTGTGATTAAGGTTGGTGGTAATGATAAAAATTTGATGATTGCGGGCAAGTGATCACTGCCATAAGACTTGTCGACGGTTTCCCATTTAAAATCATTAAAAAGAGATGGTGAGCAAAAAGCTAAATCTAAACAACTAAAAGTGCGGGAAGTCGGTGAAAAGTATGTCGGTGCACCTGAATTTAAAAGGCAGATATCATTGGATAGAATGATGATGATGATGATGATATGTGGTGTTTAATGGCGCAAGGGCCAGGTGTGGCCAAAGAGCGCCATGACAAGTGGTGATGTTGGCGATGTATTATGGAGATGTGACTTGGCTGTAAAGTGGCCTAAAAATAGTTGCTGTAAAGTGCATAAAATCTACGTGATATAAAATTATGGCGATGACTAATGACGAATACTACGAACATTAAAATCCATCGTAAAAGAATGACATAGAATTGAAAGTATATGAGATGGTTAAAATAGCTGGAGCACTGTTGCCTCGCCGGAGCCCTTGAAACACAAGGGCCTAGAGGCACGTGCTATACGAAAGAACTATCACAGCGCCATCCTCTGAAGAGAGGAGGCGCTACGAACATGTGGGGCTAACAACATGCAATACAACATCTTTCAGATAACTTAAAAGTGCATTGGTGTCAAATAGCGGTTCTGGGCCGAGTAACATTAATGGGTGAAGGGGAATGTGCTGCCGATATGCTAAGGGAAAATGTCTCTTTCTCTCAGATTCGGCTTCCCGACACTCCAGGAGGACGTGGAGTACGGTCAGCCTCTCCCCGCATCTACCACAGGCTGGAGGCTCACTTCCGGTTAGTAGAAAATTATGTGTGCCAAACGTGTGTCCTATTCTAAGACGACAGAATAGGACATCTGTTCGGCGTGATTTTGTAGTAGAGGCCCAGAATCCTAACTGTGGTTTTATCAGGTGGAGCTTATTATCTGTTTCTGCGTCCCAGATGCGTTGCCAGCGATCTCGCAGCCTCCTTCGCAGGAAAGGCCTCAGATCTGTGACAGGCACCGCAGCGGTAGGGTTAACCGCTTGCAATGTAATTGACGTGGCCATCTCGTCCACCAGAACGTTACCTTCAATTCCCATATGGCCAGGGACCCAACATATTATGATATTCTGGTTAGATGAGTACGCTTTGCACAAGACCGAATATAATTCATTAAATACGGGATTTTTATGTTTGCTGAGTGACATTAAGGCCTTCACGACGCTTAGAGAGTCTGTATACATCGCTGCTTTTGAAAGTTTTGATCTTCTTATGTGCTTCACGGCAGAGAGTAATGCGTAGGCCTCGGCCGTAAAAATACTTGTTTCCGGATGCAGTACATCGGATTCCGAAAACGATGGGCCGACGGCTGCATAGGATACCCCGGCAATTGATTTCGAAGCGTCTGTGTAGAACTCTGCGCAGGAGTGCTTGTGCTGGAGTTCTAGGAAATGCATTCGGATTTCGGCCTCAGGAGCGTGCTTTGTAACTTTCATAAAGGATATGTCACATTGTATCACCTGCCACTCCCAAGGAGGTAAGAGCTTGGTTAGGTGCATTAAGCGATGCTCGACGAGTGGGACATGCATTTCATCGCTAAGCTCCTTCACACGCAGCGAGAAAGGCTGTCTTATGGAGGGACGATTGCTGAAAAGTGTAGCGCACGTCATATCAGTAACGGTATCAAAACATGGATGTTCAGGATTAGAGCGTACTTTAAGGAAATATGTATAGCTAATGTATGATCTCTGTAGGTGGAGAGACCATTCATTTGATTCTACATATAGACTTTCTATGGGACTCGTTCTGAAAGCGCCACTGGCCAATCGGATTCCTATATGGTGGACAGGATCTAGGATCTTTAGTGCGCTCGGGGCGGCAGAGTTATATACTACAGCACCATAATCCAATCGAGACCGAATTAGGCTCTTGTATAGGTTCATTAAGCACTTCCTATCACTACCCCATGTAGTCTGGGATAGGAGTTTCATTAAGTTCATTGTTTTTAGACATTTTTCTTTCAGATATTTAATGTGTGGAATGAAAGTGAGTCTGTAGTCAAGTATGATACCTAAGAATTTGTGCTGTTTGCTGATAGGTATTCGTTGTCCACACAGTTCTAAGGAAGGATCCGGAACCAGGCCTCTCTTTCTTGTAAAAAGAACACAAGAGCTTTTGTTAGGATTGATCTTAAATCCATTCTTGTCTGCCCACATTGAGACTTTGTTCAGGCCGTGCTGTACCTGTCTCTCGCACACTGCGAGGTTACAGGATTTGAAAGCTATTTGTATGTCGTCCACGTAGACAGAATAAAAGATTGCCGGTGGTAATGAAGCGCGAAGCGTGTTCATCTTCACGATGAAGAGTGTGCAGCTGAGCACGCCTCCTTGCGGTACACCAGTTTCTTGCGTAAAAGGACGCGAAAGTACATTTCCTACTTTTACCCGGAAGGTACGACTGGACAGATAGCTTTCTATTAGGTTAAGCATATTTCCATGGATACCCATTTCTAACAAGTCTCTTAGGATTCCGTAACGCCACGTCGTATCGTACGCCTTCTCCATATCGAGGAATATGGATAAGAAGAATTGTTTGTGTACAAATGCGTCCCGGATATTTGCTTCTACACGTACAAGATGGTCAGTTGTGGAGCGCCCTTCTCGGAAGCCGCACTGATAGGGATCAATTATTTTGCTCAGTTCAAGGAAATGGATGAGTCGCCGATTAATCATTTTTTCAAACACCTTACAGATGCAACTTGTGAGGGCTATCGGGCGGTAACTTGCCACTGAGGAAGGGTCCTTGCCTTGTTTCAAAACAGGGACCACAATGGCTTCCTTCCATGCGGTTGGAAGGTACCCTGCATCCCAAATGGTGTTGAAAAGTGTGAGTAGTGTAACCTGCGTGTCATTATGTAAGTTTTTGAGCATTTCATACATGATTCTATCAGATCCTGGTGCGGAGCTGTTGCATACGCTCAAGGCAGCTCTTAATTCAGCAATACAAAAAGGACGGTTGTAAGGCTCATTCTCTCGACCTTTTCTTCTTAATGGCTTACGTTCTTCTGTTTCTTTGTATTTGAGAAAGGACTGTGTATAATTTGTTGGACTTGACACGCTCTCAAAATATTCCCCAAGTGAGTCTGCCTGGTCTTGCAGTGTATCGCCCTGTGTGTTCACCAGGGGGAGTGAATGTGTTTGCCGCCCTCTAATCCTAATTACTCTGTTCCAGGCTTTGGCCTCATCCCTAAACGAGTTAATACTCGATAAAAACTTGTGCCAGCTTTCTCTTCTGGCCTGTCGGCGGGTTCTCCTACCTTGGGATTTTATTTTTTTAAAGTTGACAAGATTCTCAGCGGTGGGAGAAGCTTGCAGCAACCCCCACGCCTTGTTCTGATCCTTACGGGCGGTCCGACATTCGCTGTTCCACCACGGTACACGTCGTTTGCATGCCAGACCACTCGCTTCGGATATGCATTTTGATGCGGCATCTATCATGAATGATGTAAGATACTCTACAGCTGCATCAATTTCGAGAGAAGACATGTCGGCCCATGAGATGTTAGTGAGAGTTCGAAATTTCTCCCAGTCGGCTGTGTCTATCTTCCATCTAGGAGCTTGTGGAGGACATTCGTTTTCTTTAGATGTTCTTATCAGTATGGGGAAGTGGTCGCTCCCGTAAGGATTGTTCATAACTTCCCATTCGAGTTCAGGCAGTATACACGGGGAAACTAGGCTGAGGTCAATTGACGAAAATGTTCTGTTGGCGAGAGAATAATATGTGGGTGCCTTCTTATTCAGCAGGCATGCACCAGAAGAGAAGAGGAACTGTTCAACAAGACGACCTCGCGCATCTATACGAGAGTCGCCCCACAGGGAGCTGTGCGCATTGAAGTCGCCAAGAACAACATAGGGTTCTGGCAGTTCATCTATAAAGGACTGAAATTCATGTTTAGTTAATTTGTAATGCGGGGGTATATAAAGCGAGCAAATAGTGATGAGTTTGTTTAGCAGAACAACTCGCACCGCCACTGCTTCAAGGGGCGTTCGTAGCTGCAAACGTTGACACGCTATGCTTTTTTGAATTACAATGGCAACGCCACCCGATGATGCGAGAGCATCATCGCGGTCTTTGCGAAAAGTAACGTGTTGTCGAAGAAAATTTGTGTGTTTTGGTTTTAAGTGTGTTTCCTGTAAACACAGCACCTTTGGATTGTGTTGGTAGATGAGTTCTTGTAGATCATCGAGATTCCTAAGAAGACCTCTGACATTCCATTGAATGATTTGTGTATCCATAATAAAGAAAAAATTGGTGCTGTGTTTACGGAAACGGTGGTGATGTCTTAGGTTACAGAGCTCTTTCGAGGCCCTGTAACGGGAGTTCTGCCCTTTTTGAAGCGTTCGAGGGAGCCTCGCCGCTCCTTAGGCGCTTGGTGCGCCTTGAGGATAGGTGTTGTGTCCATTGCCTCTTGTGAGGCGCCGGACACGTGCTCTTGCGAGCGAGATGTTTCCCGAGAGAGTCCCGCCTTGGAGGGCAAGACCCCTGCGCCAACCAGCCCGGAGGTCGATGGGGCTCCCTGAGGGATCTGGCTGCGCCGGCTGTTGCCAGCGCTGGAAGGGGCCGGGGAGGTTGGGGCAGCCTCGGCTGCGCCCACCTTCGGGGTCGACGGCCCCGTCTGCTGTGTTGGCGTAGCAGCGTTAGCTGCAGCCGCCGAGGGGGCGGATGGCGTCACTGCTGCCTCACTGGGTGTGGGTCGGACAGCCGCCGGAGACCGTTGTGGCGCTGCCCCCTGACGCGCCACATCGGCAAAGGTGTGCTTTGGCAGGAAGGATACCCGCCTGCGTGCCTCTTTGAAACTTATGTTTTATTTTACTTTAATTGTAACTATTTTCTTTTCTTTCTTCCACGATGGGCACGACCGCGAGTATGCAGCGTGCTCCCCTTCACAGTTTACACAATGGAGAGAGTTTTCACAAGTTTCAGAGGTGTGCTCATGAGCACTGCATTTCGCGCAGGTTTGGCGGCCTCGACAGCTCTGTGAACTGTGACCGAAACGCTGGCATTTGAAGCAACGCAGGGGATTTGGAACATATGGGCGAACACGGAGCTTGATATAGCCGGCCTCGATTGATTCGGGCAGGACACTTGATCCGAAGGTGATTATCAAGTGCTTGGTTTGGATTTCTTTGCCATCTCGCCTCATCTTAATTCTTTTGACATTGATTACATTCTGTTCACTGAAGCCCTCCAAGAGTTCAGCCTCAGTGAGCTCGAGCAAGTCATCGTCCGACACAACGCCGCGGGTGGTGTTCATAGTACGGTGCGGGGTTACTGTTAGTTGGTGATCCCCAAATGACACTAGCTTAGGCAGTTTCTCGTATTGCTTCTTATCGCGGAGCTCCTGGAGGAGATCACCGCTTGCCATCCTGGTCGCCTTATAACCGGCTCCAAAAACATCAGTCAGGGTCTTTGATACAATGAAAGGTGAAATGGTGCGTACTGGTTTGCCTGGTGTTTCCGAGTGAACTACATGGAAACGTGGGAAGTTGTGGACTTGGCGTCCGAAAAACTGAAAGACTTCATCGGTGCGCCCTCTTTTCTGAGGGCGATCAGGGAGTTGAGGAAAGGAGCTATCCATAAATATATGTGATATTTCGGCAGTAACGCCAGCCACCCACCATGGAGTCCTACAAGGGGACGCTGCAGGACCTGTGAAACACTGCCTGCAAACGCCAGCTGTACATTACCACTATAACCGAATATGAAATAACCAAGGTTGGCTATTCACACAAGGTTAACCCTTGCTGCCTGGAAAAATCGGAATGAAAAGAAGCCAGAAGAAGACAGGAAAGGTGGAAAGTAAGGGAAAGACGAAGGTTGTAGGGAGAGAGAGACAGGAAAAGGCAACTACCGATTTCCCCCGGGTGGGTCAGTCCGGGGGCGCCGTCTACGTGAAGCAGAGGCCAAAGAGGTGTGTTGCCTCCGCCGGGGGGCCTTAAAGGTCCAAACACCCGGCATCGGCTCAACCCCCAGGATCCCCCTTTCCCCGGACACGGCTAAGCCGCGCACGGCTACACGCGGGAGGGTCCAACCCTCTTGTGCTCGGGTACGTGGTGTCGCAACACACCAAACGCCTGCTGACGCAGACGCCCCTGCGGGGATGATCGCCCTTGCAATTGACACATTGTGCGGGAGCATTGCAGTTGTCAGATGGATGGTCGTTGGCACTACACTTTGCGCATGTTTCCTTTCCTCTGCATGATTGAGATGCATGCCCGAACCTCTGGCACTTGAAGCAGCGCCTTGGGTTGGGTATGTACGGTCTGACGTTGATTTTCAGATATCCTGCGTCGAGTGAACTGGGGACAGTGCTACTACCAAATGTCAAAATCACATGTTTCGTCGGGATCTGTTGGTCATTTCGTCGTAGTGTGATTCTCTGAACCTTAATTACGTTTTGCTCCTGAAATCCTTCGAGGAGCTCTTCGTCGCTGAGGTTCAGGAAGTCTTCTTCAGATATAACTCCCCTGCTAGTGTTGAGTGAGCGGTGTGGAGAGATTGTCACTTTGATGTCACCGATAGTGGTGAGTTCAGCGACTTTTTCAAGTTGATCTTTTTTGGTCAGTTCAAGGAGGAGGTCTCCGCTAGCCATCTTCGTGGCTTTGTAACCAGCTCCAATTGTATTTGCTAGGCATTTCGATACTATGAATGGTGACAGTTTTCTAACGGTAGCGTTGCCTTCACTATGAAGAACATGGTATTTCGGAAATGTGTCTTGGCTTGGTTTTAAAAAGAACTGAAAAGCTGCTTCGGTGCGACCTCTTTTCAGAGGTCGATCTGAAAGTCGCGGGAACGCTTCTGCCATTGGATGGATTCAAAATTCGGCGGCGGTGGTAGCCACCCACCACGGAGCCCAACAAGGGGACGCTACAGGTTCCAAGAAACCTGCAGACGCCAGCTATACAGCGCCACTATAACCTAATGTATATACCCAAGGTTGAATATATCACACACGGTTAACCCTTGCCGCCAGGAAATACGGAAGTAATAAGAAGTGAAGACAGGAAAGACGAGAAAGTGGGAGAGAAAGACGAAGATTGGAGAGGAGGACAGGAAAAGGCGACTGCCGATTTCCTCCAGGTGGGTCAGTCTGGAGGTGCCGTCTATGTGAAGCCGAGGCCGAAGAGGTGTGTTGCCTCCGCCGGGGGGCCTTAAAGGTCCAAACACCCAGCATCGGCTCAACCTCCAGGATCCCCCTTTCCCCAGACACGGCTAAGCCGCGCACGGCTACACGCGGGAGGGTCCAACCCTCGTGTGCTCGGGTCCGTGGTGTCGCAACACACCAAACGCCTGCTGACGCAGACGCCCCTGCGGGGCGCAAGAAAGGTCTCAGATCTGTGACAGGCACCGCAGTGGTAGGGTTAACAGCTTGCGATGCGATTGACGTGGCCATCTCGTCCGCCAGAACGTTACCCTCGATGCTCCTATGGCCAGGCACCCAGCATATAATGATATGCTGGTTAGATCTGTACGCTTTACACAAGACGGAATATAGTTCATTAAGTACTGGATTTTTGTGTGTATAAAGTGACATCAGGCCCTTCACGACACTTAGGGAGTCTGTGTATATCGCTGCTATTGGAAGTTTTGATTTTCTTATATGCTTCACGGCAGACAGTAATGCGTAAGCCTCGGCCGTAAATATACTTGTTTCCGGGTGTAGTTCATCGGATTCTGAGAAGGATGGGCCGACGGCAGCATACGACACCCCGGCATTAGACTTCGAAGCGTCTATATAGAACTCTGCGCAGGAGTGCTTGTGATGGAGTTCTAGGAAATGAGTTCGTATTGCGATCTCTGGTGCGTGTTTTGTTATTTCTAAAAAGGATATGTCACATTCTATGACCTGCCACTCCCAAGGCGGTAACAACTTGGTTGGATGCATTAGGCGAAGCTCGAGGAGTGGGACATGTATCTCATCACTAAGCTCCTTCACTCGAAGCGAGAAAGGCTTTCTTACAGAAGGACGATTATGGAATAGTGTAGTGCAGGTCATATTGTTAACAGTGTTAAAACATGGATGTTGATTATTGGAGTGCACGTTAAGGAAGTATGTGAAGCTGATGTAAGATATTTGCAGATTGAGTGGCCACTGATTCGATTCTACATACAAGCTTTGAATGGGGCTAGTTCTGAATGCGCCTCTGGCCAGACAGATACCCAGGTGGTGGATGGGATCCAGCATCATTAGTGCACTCGGGGCGGCAGAGCTGTACACTATGGCGCCATAGTCTAACCGAGATTGAATAAGGCTCTTATAAATATTCATTATACATTTCCTGTCGCTACCCCATGTTGTGTGTGATAGCGTCTTTAGTAAGTTTAGTTTTTAGACATTTAGTTTTGAGATATTTTATGTGCGAGATGAAAGTAAGCTTAGAGTCAAGTATTACACCTAGAAATTTCTGTTCTTTGTTGACAGGTATTTGTTGTCCACCCAGTTCCATGCACGGGTCTGGAACCAGGCCTCTATTTCTTGTAAAGAGAACACATGAACTTTTGTGGGGGTTGACTTTAAATCCATTTTCGTCTGCCCACTTAGATATCTTGTTCAAACTCTGCTGTACTTGTCTTTCGCACACTGCAAGGTTACATGATTTAAAACCTATTTGTATGTCATCTACGTACACGGAATAAAATATAGCTGGTGGTAATGAAGCGCGGAGTGTGTTCATTTTAACTATAAAGAGCGTACAGCTGAGCACACCTCCCTGGGGTACACCAGTCTCCTGTATAAATGGACGTGATAGTACATTCCCGACTTTAATAGAAAGTTACCTGCCCAACCGTACCTTCCGCGTGAGTTTTAGCATATTGCCATGGATGCCCATTCTCGACAAGTCTCGCAAGATTCCGTACCGCCACGTTGTGTCGTACGCCTTCTCCATATCAGGAAATATCGATAGGAAAAACTGTTTGTGGACGAAAGCGTCACGAATATATACTTCAATACGTACAAGATGATCGGTTGTGGACCGCCCTTCTCTAAAGCCACACTGACAGGGATCTAGCACTTTCTTCAGTTCAAGGAAGTGAATTAGTCGTCGAATAATCATTTTTTCGAATACCTTACAAAGGCAGTTTGTCAGGGCTATTGGGTGGTAACTTGCCACTGAGGAAGGGTCTTTGCCTTGTTTCAAAACAGGGACCACAATGGCTTGTTTCCATGCGGTTGGAAAGTACCCCACAGCCCAAATAGTGTTAAAAAGTGCAAGTATTGTAGCTTGCGTGTCACTGTGTACGTTTTTAATCATTTCATACATTATTCTGTCCGATCCTGGCGCAGAGCTCTTGCATGCGTTCAAGGCAGCTCTCAACTCTGCAATACTAAAAGGACGGTTGTATGGTACATTCTGACGACATTTTCTGATTAGAGGCTCACATTCTTCTAATTGTTTGTGTTTGAGAAAGGATTGTGAATAATTTGTTGAACTTGACACGTTCTCAAAATGCTCCCCAAGTGAGTCTGCCTGGTCTTGTAGTGTATCGCCCTGTGTGTTTACCAGGGGGAGTGAATGTGTTTGCCGCCCTCTAATCCTATTAACTCTGTTCCAGGCTTTGGCCTCATCCCTAAACGAGTTAATACTCGATAAAAACTTGTGCCAGCTTTCTCTCCTGGCCTGTCGGAGGGTTCGCCTGCCTTGGGACCTTATTTTTTTAAAGTTAATAAGATTCTCTGCAGTGGGAGAAGCGCGTAGCAACCCCCACGCCTTGTTCTAATTCTTACGGGCGATCCTACATTCGCTGTTCCTACATACGGTCAGAGAAAGTTTGTATGTTGTGGTTTTAGGTGTGTTTCCTGTAGACACAGCACTGTTGGATTGTGTTTTTGGATAAGCTCTTGCACATCATCAAGGTTCCTAAGAAGACCTCTGATGTTCCATTGAATTATTTGTGTATCCATATTGGGAGAAAATGGGTGGTGTGTATACGGAAACAGAAGTATTAATTACGCAGATTTCAGTGATTAAATTACAGAGCCCTTTCGAGGCCCTGTAATAGGGGTTTTGTTTTTTCTGGAGCGCTCGAGGGAGCCTCGCCGCTCCTTAGGCGCTTGGTGCGCCTTGAGGATGGGTGTAGTGTCCATCGCCTCTTGTGAGGCGCCGGACACGCTCTTGCGAGCGGGAAGTTGCCAGCGAGGGTCCCGCCTTGGAGGGCAAGACCCCTGCGCCGACCAGCCCGGAGGTCGATGGGGCACCCTGCGGAATTTGGCTGCGCTGGCTGTTGCCAGCGCTGGAAGGGGCCGGGGAGGTTGGAGCAGCCTCGGCTGAGCCCACCTTCGGGGTCTGCTGTGTTGACGGAGCAGCGAGCTGCAACCGCCGCGGGCGCAGATTGCGTAACTGCCGACTCACTGCCTGTTCGTCGGACAGCCGCCGGAGACCGTTGTGACGCTGCCCCCTTACGCGAAACATCGGCAAAGCTACTCTTAGACAGGTATGACACCCGCCTACGTGCCTCCTTGAAAGATATGTTTTCTTTGACTTTCATTGTCACAATCTCTTTCTCTTTTCCAGGACGGGCAGGCGCGCGAGTATGCGGCATGCTTGCCATCGCAGTTGACACAATGTGGAGTGTTCTGGCACGTTTCGGAGGAATGTTCATTGTCACTGCACTTTGCACAAGTAAGCCGGCCTCGACAGTTCTGTGAACTGTGGCCGAAACGTTGGCACTTAAAGCATCTGAGGATTGGGAACGTATGGCCGAACACGTAGTTGGATATAACCAGCCTCGATGGACTCGGGAAGGACACTTGAGCTGAAAGTGAGTATCAGGTGTTTCGTCTTGATCTCTTTTCCATCTCTCCTCATCTTAATTCGCTTAACATTGATAACATTCTGGTCACTGAAGCCCTCCAATAGTTCAGCCTCAGTGAGCTCAATCAAGTCATCGTCAGAGACAACACCACGGGTGGTGTTCATCGTGCGGTGCGGGGTTATAATTATTTGGGTTTCCCCAAATGACACTAGTGTTGACAATTTTTCATATTGTTTTTGATCGCGGAGCTCCAAGAGGAGATCACCGCTTGACGGCCTAGACGCCTTATATCCAGGACCAAAGGCTTCAGTCAGTGACTTCGAAACAAGGAAGGGTGAGATAGTTCTTACTGGCTTATCTGGTTTTGCAGAATGGATGACATGAAAACGCGGGAAAGATTCTTTTTGGCGGCCAAAAAATTGGAAGACTTCATCGGTGCGCCCTCTTTTCTGAGGGCGATCAGGTAGTGGAGGGAAGGAAGTAGCCATGTGTGGACGTGTAGTTTTCGGCAGGAACGCCAGCCACCCACCATGGAGTCCAACAAGGTGACGCTGCAGGACCTGAAAAACAGGGCCTGCAAACGCCAGCTGTACGTTGCCACTATAACCCAATATCACATAACCAAGGTTGGCTACTCACACAAGGTTAAGCCTTGCTGCCGGGAAGGTCGGAAGTAATGAAGAAATGAGAAGGAGACAGGAAAGGTGGAAAGTAAGGAAAAGACGAAGGTTGTAGGGAGAGAGAGACAGGAAAAGGCAACTACCGATTTCCCCCGGGTGGGTCAGACGGGGGTGCCGTCTACGTGAAACAGAGGCCAAAGAGGTGTGTTGCCTCCGCCGAGGGGCCTTAACGGTCCGAACACCCGGCATCCGCTCAACCTCCAGGATCCCCCTTTCCCCGGACACCGCTGAGCGGGAGGGTCCAATCTTCGCGTGCTCAGGTACGTGGTGTCGTAACGCACCAAACGCCTGCTTATGCAGACGCCCCTGCGGGGTCTGTGCAGCAACTGCAGGACCCTGGACTGGAGACTTCGTGGGATCACCACCCTGGAACCCCACAGTAGGCAGCCGTGCTGCAAGCTCAGCTGGGCGGCCTTATTGCTAAGGCCTGCTGATTCCTCCCCACGGCATACCGCCATGACCACCTGGGAAGGGACTGAGTAACGGCTGGTCGCATGCCATACCGCAGATCTGGCAAGCACCTCCGGGTACGCGTGCTCCAGCGTGACCGCTTCAGCAGGTTCTGGAACAGCATCAGGCACCTCTGGCAGGGGCAGGCGGCTCAGGGCGTTAGCAGGTCCCAGGTCCTTTCCCGGATATAAAACCAGCTGGCAAGTTTAAGCTGCCAGCCTCAAGGCCCAGCGTACCACTCGAGGTGATGCCTGCACGGGCACAGCAGCCCCAACAGTGGCTTGTGGCCCCACAGATACTGGTGGAAGCATTCGACACCGAACATGTCACCTTCCTTGTCCAGCTGGTTGTAGCGTTGCTCTGCAGCATGAAGCCTATGAGAAGCAAATGACACAGGGTGTTTTTGGCCATCCTTGTCACGGTGTGCCAGGCCGGTTACCACGCTGTACGGCGATGCATCTATGGTCAAGACGACAGGCTTTGCATAATCGAAGTGTATTAGCACTGGAGCATTGATCATTAGCTCCTTGCTGCGTTGGAAGGCCCGGTCCTGCTCCTTCTTCCAGACCCACTGTTGACCATCTCGAAGCAGAAAATGGCTGTAGATGCTCCGACAGGTTCGGCAGGGAACTCCTGTAGACGTTGATGAGGCCGAAGCATCTCTGGAGTTCCTTCTTGTTCCGGGGCTTAGGCGCCTTGAGCACAGCATTGAATTTGCGGGGAGCCGGGGCTAGGCCAGCCTGGGAAATGACAAGTAATCACCACTGGGGGCCAGAAAAATGCACCTTTCCAGCTTGAACCGGCGTCCTGCAGTCGTGTCAGGACATTGTGCAAGTTCTACAGATGGTCTCCATCATTGCTGCCAGTTACCAGGATGACATCCAAGTACACCGCCACGCGCCTCATGCCCCTGAAGAGGTTCTCCATCTCCCTCTGAAATATGAGTGGGGCTGAGGCCACGCCAAACTATAAGCGCGTGTACTGGAATAGCCCCAAAGTTGTCGATATTGCGACATACTTCCAGGTGGCATCCTGGAGCACCAGCTGCTGGTAAGCATGTTTGCGGTCGAGCTTGGTAAACTGTCCACCGTAGAGCGCTGACCATAGATCCTTAATCCGGACGCTCATAACATCAATCCTCAGCAGGTTCTCTGATTTCCCCAGTGCACGATTGTCTTCTCCATCTGCAGGTGCCCGAAGACTTCAAAGTGCACAAAGAACTACACTTTCAGGTCTTTGGCGTGGCGCCGTGTTCTATATGCAGAATGTGCTGGTAATACACAGTTGTATGCGATTTTCACGGAGATCTTACAGCGGTTTGATAAACACAGTAATTTGTTATGTGTGGGTTCGAAATATCCATTTTCGACTGCAGTGTAATTTGTAAGCACACTTTTGTCGCTTGTTTCGCATTGTATGTTCATTTGTGCCCCTCTCAGTATATTAGAAGGAAAAGGAACGCTTGCATTTTGCAGAGATTTCTCATCCTAGAAATTGCCTACCACCATTGCACGGTGTAAAATAAATGTTTAGGTGATGTGGCCCAGTCAGGGAGACAGTTGTGTTTTGCCTGCCCCCTCCCCAAGATTTGTGTGGGCATGTATTGTGCGTCTCAATTAAATGGCTTCGTGCCTGTCCAAGCCCCGGAGTAAAGGAAAGTTTGGCACATTGTTACCGATTCAAACTGTGGATATGAATTTATACCAACACACAGACTTGACAAGTTGCTGTTATTATCGGCAGTGCCACAAGGTGGCAGGTGGCAGTGTTGTGTACATATGTATGGTCTGAGAGCAAAGGACAGTTTGTTCCTGGTCATTACTGTGGGTCATAGTATCAGTTCTCAGAGTTCCCTCTGGGCTGCTACTGCAGTAACCCCCCCAAGGAACGTGCCGGTGACGAGAGTGCTTATGTTTACCGTATACTTATTTTCTCGTCCTTGTGCTTTTTGTGCACCACACAGCATGTCCTTGTCACCTTTCAGCTTCGTGCCAGAGAGCAGACGCCAGGCTGTCCTCGGTGCAAAGGGCTCTGCGCTGTGCACTGTGTGCGTCGGCCCCCCGTGAGGTTGAGGCTGGCGGCACGGAGGAAGAGGCGCTGGTTGTCCGCGCCGTCAAGGGTCCAGTCAGCGAGGTCTCCTTTCTGGCCAGTGACTTGATCTGTACGCTGCTTGACAGCCCATTTTAATTGGATCATCGATAAGTAACGTTTAAGATTACCGTAGAATTTTAATAAACAAAACCTCGCAGGAAAAGATAAATTGTATGTTCCTTTAAAATTAGTTTCGTTTACTAAGAAACGCGGTGAGGGCACTGCACTATTTCACTGTTTTAGAAATAATCTTCAAGAAGTGAATCGAGCACCTAATATTTTGCAGAAACACAAAATGACAAGGTGGTTTAGCGAGGCATTCATAGAACTTGCCAGACTAATAATGTGTTCTTGGATAAGAAGAAAGATGTAGTAATTACTAAACAAACTAGGGAAAAAGTGTCGTACAGGCGTTTACAAACGATTTCCGCACCTTTCATTGAGCTGTAAGCATTTTAGTGGGCTGGCTTTGCACCGTGTGGCAACGTTGTGCGATGACACCACAAGCGTTGCCGAAGTTTTTATGGTTCAACAGCGACGTTAGTTGACTTAGTGTACAAGCACATAGTAGTTACTCATGTTTTTTTTTTCAGTTTCAGTTCCTGTTTTAAAGCCTCCTCGAACAACAAGCGTTTAGTGCTGCAGCTGGAGCAAAATAGAATTATTGGTATTTCGCGCCAAATATGCCAGTGAGCGGCTCTAGTTCTCGGTGCCCCAGGCATTCCGTGTGTCGCCTGGACCCATACAGATGCAAACAGCGAGAGGACCATGCATGGTCGGCTTCTGACTAATCTGTCGACAGTCTTTTCCCTCACGGCACTCGACCAGAAGGGACTTATGGTTGTAGCATAGAAGGGGTGATTTCTGACCGAAGAAGCACAAAGCTGAATTTCGCAGGCACGCGTACCGACAGTGAAAAAGAAAACATCTTCGAGCGCCGCGAACGAGAATGCGTTTCGTCGCTTATACCCTAACCCATATGGGCGGCACCATACAGAACGACCTCAAGCAAAGACACACACACACACACACACACACACACACACACACACACACAAACTTCAAAGACTTCACGCTCTAGCAAAGAACGGAGATGCAAGAGGAACAAAATGTTACTCGCACCACACTTATTCACGAACGTCACTTCAGCTGTGGCGTACGTAGCATAAGAATCTTTGGTGATATTATAGCCCTTTAAGTTGCTTTCTGTTAGGCCTAAGGAAGCGCCGTGGGTGATGTATACAAGGCTATCAATGCTTGATTAAGTCTTATGCCAGGGAAAGGATAATCGGGGTTTAGTGTATCTTTCCGATGCTCCCCGCATGAGATTATGCATCTGAGTATCTTCTCCGCTGACACAGACGTTGACCCTGCGGTTGATGATTAAACATGTACTTATGCATGTTCTAATGCGGTGCATGCAATAAAAATACTTTGTACACGACTGAGGAAGTAAATCTTTCTGAGGAACAACAAAAGCAAACGCTAGCCAAGATCAAAAGGTCATCACACAAAGGCGAAATAGCCCGATCACGCATTCCTGGTTCCGACGTGCTACTACAGGTATAGATGGACTGAAATCTGGGCCAGTTGGTGCATAGTTGAAGGAACAACCGGTCAAAAAACACAAACGACAAGTCGTTGTTGTGTGAAGCTTTCCTCTTGTTTTTCACTGGTTTCACTGGTTTTTCCTTCTACTACTACTACAGGTATATCATATCGAATCGATTCCGAAATCAGCGTACCACTTGCGGAATTATATTCTATCATTTTTGCTCTTTCTTCATTTATAATTTGATAAGCCACTCACGGGCAGGGATACCGAACGGACAAAGAAAACAGGACACGTTTTTTTTACACTGTTTATTTCAGGTAGCCGCACTTGGTCTCTGAAGTGAATGTTAGGAAGGGGGAGTAAAGAATTTTGATGGTAAGTAGGCGGAGTGTGGACAGCTTAACGCCAGAAGCGAAAAACCACAGCTGTGTTGTCTCTCGCCTAAAACAAACCCCGATGGAATGTGCCCTTCATAATGGCATGGACGCGACTCGGTAATGGGGAGGTTGCTCCCTCCCCCCCCCCCCTTTGTAGGATGGTTAGTCACCAGTGAGGACGTCCTTTTTTACAGGGAGTTTAACACGGTTGCGGAAGTGGGACATTCGTCTGTTTATTTGTAGTTGCTTTCGGACCGTGTCGGCGTGTCGTCTCGGTAGAGATAACACGCCGTTCACCTGGAACTCTGAACAAGCGGCTTTCACTGAGCTTCGACAGCGACATTCATACCGACGCCAGTAACGACGGTCTGGTTGCGGCGCTCGTACAGCCGCAGGGGAACGGCGAAAGGGTCACAGCTTACGGCAGTAGCATGGTGTCACGACTAGAGTCAAATTAAGCTACCACAGAGAAAGAGTGTCTTGCCGTCGTATGGGCACTTGCAAAGTTCGGACCTTACCTCTACGGCTGGCTATTCCAGGCTATTCCATATCTGCCCCAGCAAATTGCTCGCGGATTGTCGCCGCTTTGTTGATGGGGCACCTTATACAAGACGAATTTTGTTACCAGCAACAAAACATATTCCTTGGTCGTACCTGCAGAGCTTCGTCACGAAGTCCTGTTCGCGTGCCCTGACGAGCCTGCGCCTTGCCACTTGGGTATCACTCGAACCCTTGCTAGGATACGGCAATCGTACTACTCGCCGTAATTTGCCATTGTGGTTAAAAGATATGTCGAAGCCTTCCGTGAATGCCTGCGCCGAAAGTCGCCCAATGTTAAACATGTGTGACTGCTGAATCCTATAGAGCCACTTCGATCAAGTCGGCATGGACCTCCTGGGTCCGTTCCCGTTGGCTGCTTTCGGAAACAAGTGGACCATCATCGCTACAGACCATTTAACCCGCTATACTGAAACAAAGCCTCTCCCTAAAGGCACAGTTTCTGAGATTGCACTTTTGCGTAAAAAACATCGTACTACGTGACGGGGCCCCAACCTGTCTCATCATAGATAGAGGGGGAGGGGGCGTTTGCGGCAAGGCTGCTTCAAGAAATTTTTCAACTGATTTACACCGCGCACCGTAAGACGACTGCATATTATCAGCAAGCAAAAGGCTTGACAGGAAGGCTTAAAAAAAGATGACAGAGATAATAACGATGCGCATAGACGTGCAGCATAAGCCCGGAGACGAGGTCCTACCGTACGTCACGTTTGCGCACAATACCGCTGCGCTATAAGTAGCCCACTCGCTTCACGCCGTTTTCTCTACGGTCGTAAAGACGATGTCAAACAATGCTACCATGTGAGAATTCTGACAATCTAGTGAAGGCACCGAGCGTTTCGAGCAATCTGCCAAGGAAGCTTGCCATCTGGCTCGCGTGAACATCCGAAAACAACTGTGTGCTGACGCGCGACACCACAGCCTCCGCCAAGTTGACTACCAACAGGGTGACCAAGTTTTAGATCTCCCTCGGAATACATCTTGCGGATTTGCTTTGCTTTTTTAATGAAGTACTCATACGCTGTCCATTAACCTCAATTTCTGTGTGTAATAAACTCGCAGAAATCAAAGAAAAAGTCTCGTTTTTTGTCATAGGGTCAGATTGAGAACCCTTATTAATTAGTTTTGTTTTCAATCTAAGCAAACTGCGTTCCTCAGGCAACGACTCTTTCTGCGGCATGCAACGACCGATGGTGACTTCCCTCTTGGTAACCATTCTGTGGTAAGCGTTCATGAAACTCAGTCTCTGGATGCTTCTGCCCCTCGGACATCCCAACGCGGCTTTTTCGGTCTCTCCATTCATTGGCAGGTGATCTCTTGAAGTGACACCAGCAAAGCCACCATAGTTTCTGGTGCTGCATCAATGTGAGTTTGATGTAGCCCATCGCCCGGGAGCTTTATGAAGGACGCAGATGCAATTTCGCGATTAGCCAATATGCTTCCAGACAATCTTGAAAAGGCAAATGTTGCAAGGACATGGCAAGGAACCGAGGTTTTGCGACGTACTAAGAATGGGCTAGTTGCCGTTCCTACTTTCTTGATTCCAAAAATATTAGAACTGTAGCACGATGGCCCCGAATCAGGAGACCATGATGGCTCTTGGAGAACCCACATGAAATTCACAAAGTTCTCGTGGCCTTGTATGAAGCAAGAACCAAAAGACTGTTTTGTCATCGCATAAATGCCAGATTGACAAAGTGAAATTTAAGCAACTGACACGAAAATGTCTATACCATAGTATTCAAACACGCCATTTTAGGTCTTGTAGTCCATCTAGTCTTCGCGAAAAAAGTCCGAAGGAGTTAAGACAAGCCTTCCTGTTGTGCATTGGTGAGTGCACCAGGATGATTGCAGGAAGACCTGGTAAAAGAGATGCTAACAGAATAATTTCGTTTTTGAACGGCAAAATGTTTGACAATGTAAAAGCAATTGCATCCGACAATGCACCTGCTTTCCGAAGTCATCAGCTACAGGAATGGGCTGAAAAGCTTAACATCAAGTTACGGTTCACTGCGCCCTATCATCCCGCAGCAAATGGGCTAGCTGAAAGGCCTATGACGGACATCGAACAATACATTAGTATGTATCCAGCATTCGCAGGTGGTTGTCAATGTCTGGAAGCGGCAGTAGCCTACCACAGCCGCTCGTATACAACTGACCTGCGATGCACTTCTCTATTCGCTGCAACTGGGAGAACACATTACCTGTCTGCGGATATAAGCCTCGGCATTGACAAGAATATAAAGCTCACAGAAGCAGCAACACCTGAAAATAGTAGATCAAGGTGCCGTGAAAAAATTAAGAGAAACATCGGCAAGAGGCAAAATATAACGTTACTAACACTATACGTGGGCGACTTCCTACTGATAAAAAGAGGGCCAAGCCAGAACGCGGCCTATAACGGAGCATTTCATGTGATCAAGACAGCAAGTCAACAAGGACACTTAAAAACCATATGGTACATTGGTCCCAATGACACCATGGAATCAGCTGCAATTAGGAATATATTCTAGCATCATCCTAGTAGGGATGCAAACAATGCTGGGGGGACTGAAGTAATCCTATGACGGCCGGCAAATAGAAGTTGAAACAAGACAAGGCACAGGGGGAAAACACAATAAAGAAGTGCAATAAACAAAAAGGAGTGTTGTGAGGCTACTAAGTACAGTTTTATTACGAGAGTCCCGCGTGGTTCACTCTGTGTGACGAGAGCGGGCTCTTTAGGCCGTTGTGAGAGCGCTCCCTGCCTCGTCACAGCGGGAAAAGCTTTCCTTGCGAGGGAATGTAGGTCGCCTGCTCGCTTCAGAGAATGGGATGTTTTGATTGATCTTAAGGGCAATAATTTCTTTGTTTCTTGCAGATTGGGCATGGCCGTGAGAAGGCAGGATGATCCCCTTCACAGTTCGTGCAATGTAATTCAGCATTGTAGTTATCAGATGGATGATCGTTAGAACAGCATTTGGCACACGTTAACTTTCCTCTGCATGTCTGAGAGCTGCGCCCGAACCTGTGGCATTTGAAACAACGTCTAGGATTGGAGATATAAGGCCTCACGGATTTTTACCTACCGTGCTTCGACTGAGTGTGGTAGCGTGGTGGAGCCGAATGTAAGGATTACAGGTTTTGTGGTAGTTTCAGTGTCATTCCGACGAATCATGATTCTTTGAACTTTCGTCACGTTTCGTTCTGCAAAACCTTCAAGCAATTCTTCATCACTGAGGTCAAGCATGTCTTCATCAGAGGTTACCCCACGAACACTCTTCATTGAACGGTGCGCCGTGACAGGTACTGCTGTGTCACCAATGCATTTGTGAACTGAAAGCGTTTTCAGTTTCTCTGTCTTTTAGTTCGAGAAGGGTGTGGCCATTAGCCATCCTTGTAGCTTTGAATCCTATGCCTAATGTGTCTCTTGATCTCTCTTTAAATTTTCGAATTGCTTGTTTTCTGGCTGTAATGTTGCCACCACTGTCAGTCACAAGGTACTTCGCAAATTGTAGCACATGAAGAAAAATGGAGTGCTTGCTTCGTTGCGCCCCCTTTTTAGAAAGCGATCAGTTAGGGAAATGAAAAGAGTAGCCATAAAAGCAGTTCTCTTCGGCAGTAGCGCCAGCCGCCCACCACCGAGCCCAACATGGGGACGCCACAAGGCTTGTATCTCAAGACTTGCGAACGCTAGCTGTATGCCACCACATAACCATAAATAGTGTAACCAAGGATGGTGAGCCACACAAGGTTAACGCTCGCCGCCAGGTAATTAAAGTGGAAAAAGAATATAAGGAGATGAGTAGAAAGAAGGAAAGGTGCAGGCCAGTGGACTCATGGCGGCACCCCGCAGCGGCTAGGGTATCTATGCCGGGTGGCCGACAGCACTTGATGCTAGCGAGGCGTTTGGTCACTAAAAACCTCCAGAAGATAGTGATAGCAGGGTCTGCTGTTGAAAAGGGAGGGTTCAGAGGGAGAGGTGGTTCAGGGTCCCTTACGGCCGTCAGTTCCAATGCAAATAACTGCATGCATATCTCCAGTAAATTCTCGTTTTTCAGCTAAAACCGAACCTTGCCCTAGTTAAGGTGGTCACGTGAGCTCGACAAGCCAGAAAACCACCGGAAGGAACCGTAGTCTTGAAATATCCTTGAGAACAACCCGAGATTGGATTAGTTCGTACTTCATATTTGACATGTTTGCTGCTCTGGAGCGGCGACGATATTGAAAGAGCACGAACGAGGTCGGGGGGGGGGGGGCAGTTTTCTGTACTTGCCTTGAATGTCCCACGCCTTCATATAAAATGTGAATAACAGCCTTCCTAAAGCTGGGTCACAAGCTGGGACACATTTTTGATGTATATCTTTTAATGTAATGTATCGAGTGGATTCACAAATGCTGGTTGGTTGGAGTAACTGACATGGATGGGGGCAGAAGCGAAAGAAGGCACGGTGAGACTGCTAAAAACCTACCCATACACATTAAACATATTGTTAAAGTGCGAGAGTGTCTTATACAAAAAAATTAAACGTGGATGAAAATAGTTTGCTTGTCGTTTATGTAGCCGGGAAAGAGAAAAGAAAGCACCAACTTTTCCTGCGGTAATCACATACTGGTCAGAATAGCATAACCAATAATGTTTGCTGACTTCTAAATGAATGACATTAATGGTGCAATACATCGGATAGGCAAAACCTAGGAAAGCCTTTCAGCAGCGGGTAAGACATCGGACTGCGCGGTTTCGAACGCTACCGGGGGAAAGAATCCGTACCCCGTACTGACACCACGACCGCACGGAAACGCCGGCTGCATGATGCCATCCATACGAGAATACAAAGCAAAGTGTGTATTGTCATGCGGAGAGTACGAGGAAGGTGCCGCTTGGTTTCTGATAGCGACAGTCGCAATGTGGCAATCTCTGTCACCGGGTCACACGGTGCCTGTACTGGCGGCGTCACGGGCGCCTCGAGCGCAATTCCTTCATTGTGCGCAACCTATGAACATGCGCCTCTCAACACCGTGTGACCACAGATGGATCGCCCCGCCGAATGTGCACACGCTACCGTCGATGCAACTCGTCTGTCAGCGTCCAGCCCAGTTGAAGACGACATCATCTTCCGCCAAGCTTTTAAATGACCAGGACGTCCGCTTCAGCTTCAGTGGGCACGGGAGCAGTCCTGCCAGAATGACTGCAAATCTGCGTTTCTTCTCTATGCAGCTGTGTAACAAGCTTTCCTTGCATGCTAAGAAATCGAATGATCGATGTTTACTGCTTCTCCCGTGCCCACGGGTGCTCTGCGAGACTGTTTCTGAGTGTTTTTCTATGTTAATCTTGCTCTTGTGGTCGGGAGATGTTGAGGCGAACCCGGGGCCTGGTACATGCTCTACCCGGGGCCCGGTACATGCTCTAAGAACTTGAATTCCTGCCGGATGACCCTGCTGAGCAAATGAGCGTTTTGTTTCATTTGCTCAAAGACGTGCATGAACGGGCCGTACAAAGCTCCGAAGTTCAGGATGATCCGGCTTCCGACGTCAAAGCGATAAAAAATGCACAGAAAAACTTGGATTCAAAGATCACTGGCATTCAGGAGAGGCTCAAAACTTTGGAAGATAAGTGCGAGAAGCTGGCCAGTTTTACTGACGAAGTGGCATTCATACAAAATACGCTTAAGCAACTGTCCCGTCCGAATGCCTCCCTGCAGTCACGTCTAGATGATCTTGAAGATAGGTCGCCGCGAGACAATTTCATTTTTATGGCTTTTCAGACAGCAGGGAGACCTGGGCCGAAGCAGAATCGAGTGAATGAATGAATATATGATGTTTAATGGCGCAAGGGCCAGGTGTGGCCAAAGAGCGCCATGCTAATGGTAATGAGTTAGCAGTGGACTGATGTGTTCTGTGAACTAAATGTGACGTGGCTGTAAAAGGCATAAAAGAGCTGATATATATTCCATGAAATATACACGTAGTAAAATTATGGGAATGATTATTGACGTGTACTATGAAGATTAAAATGCATAAAGGAGAATGATACAATATATAAAGTCTGTGAGGTGCTAAAATTGTCTAGAGCACTACTGCCTCACCATAGCCTTTGAAAGATAAGGGCTTAGAGGCATGTGCTTTACAAAGAAAACTATCGTAGCAGCATCCTCTGGAAAGAGGATGCGCTACGAAATTATCCGGCTTGTGATATGGAGCACAACATCTTTCCAAAAAGCCGAGGACTGCTTTGGTCTTAAAAAGTGGTTCGGCGCCAAGGAATATAGCCGGATGCAGGGGAATACAATGGCTATATGCAAAAGGAAAATGTTTTCTCCTGTCTCTTTCGGCTTCCCGGCACTCCAGGAAGACATGGTGGACGGTCAACCGGTCGCCTCATCTACCACAGGTCTGAGGCTCGTTACCGGTTAAGAGAAAGTTGTGAGTGCCAAATGTGAGTCTTATTCTCAGTCTAGTGAATAGGACATCGGTTCTTCGTATTTTCGTAGTTGGGTGCCAGGAACCTAACTTCGGCTTAATTAGGTGAAGCTTATTACTTGTTTCTGCGTCCCACAAGCGTTGCCAGTGGCTTCGCAGTTTGTTTCTTATGAAAGGCTTCATATCTGTGGCAGGGACAGCAGCAGAACGAATACCTTACGATGCTATTGATTTGGCGATCTCGTCGGCAAGCACATTTCCCTCGATTCCTCTATGGCCAGGAACCCAGCTTATTACTACACGCCTATGTAATAGCTACATGTTACATAAAAGTGAGTAGAGTTCATTGAGGACAGGATTCGTATGCTTTTGAAAAGGAATGAGTGCTTTTACAAGACTTAACGAGTCAGTGAATATGATGGCTTTGTCGAGTTAAAGTTTCTTTATATGTTTTACTGCACACAGTACTGCGTAGACTTCTGCAGTGAAGATACTTATTATAGGGTTCAACACGTCAGATTCAGTAAAAGAGGGACCAACAGCAGCGTAGGATACGCCAGCATTTGATTTTGATGCGTCTGTGTGAAACTCGGAGCAGGAGTACTTCAATTGAAGCTCACGGAAATGCATGGCAATTTCAAGCTCACGAACGGGCTTTGTGACCTTTACAAAGGATACGTCACATTCTATCACCTGCCACTGCCAGGGCGGTAGTAGCTTAACTGTAGGCATTAGGCGATGTTCGAGAAATGGGACGTCCATTTCTTCGCCAAGTTCTCTTGCATGCAGTGAGAAAGGTAATCTCATAAAGTGCCTATTACGAAAAAGTGTTTCACACGTCAACTCGTTATCGGTTGTGAAACAAGGATGTTCCTTATTAGAGCGCACTTTCAGAAAATAGTTAAAGCTGATATATGTTCTCCGAAAATGGAGTGACCACTCATCGGATTCGACATACAAGCTTTCAACGGGGCTTGTTCTAAATGCGCCAGTGGCCAGGCGGATTCCCAGATGGTGAACGGGGTCTAGCATCTTTAGCGCTCTCGGGGCGGCAGAGTGATACACTACGGCACCATAGTCTATTTGTGATCGAACTAGGCTCCTGTAAAGATTCAACAGGCACTTCCTGTCGCTACCCCATGTTGTGTGGGATAGGATTTTAAGTAGGTTCATTGTTTTTAGACATTTTATGTGTGAAATGAATGTAAGAATGAAGAATGAAATGAATGTAATTTGTGTTCTTTGTTAAAAGGAATTTGTTGTCCGCCCAGTTCTAGAAAATGGTCTCGGACCAGGCCTCTCTTTCTTGTGAAGAGAACACAGGAACTTTTGTGGGGGTTAATTTGAAATCGAGTTTGTTCTGCCCACATGAACACGTTTAGGGCCTGCTGTACCTGTCTGTCGCAGACTGATGTTGCAGGATTTCAAACCCATTTGTATATCATCTACGTAGACGGAGTAAAAATAGCTGGTGGTAATGATGCCCGAAGCGTGTTCATCTTTACGACAAGGAGCGTGCAGCTGAGTACACCACCCTGGGGTACCCCTGTTTCCTGTATGAATGTACGCGACAGTGCAGGACCTATTTTCACCCGAAATGTGATGATGATGATATGTAGTGTTTATTGGCGCAAGGGCCAAGTGTGGTCAAAGAGCGCCAAGGCAGTGGTGATGAGCACTGAACTGACTAATGGCAGATGTGACTTGGCTGTAGAGAGGCCTAAAACTGAGAGCTATAAATTGCTTAAAATACATAAGGAATAAAAAATATGGGAATGACTGAAGTAGGGTATGATGTAAGTATGGGATGTACAACAATGATTTTCACCCGAAATGTACGGTTCTCTAGGTACCTCTCTATAATAGTTAACATATTGCCGCGGATGCCCAGCGCCGAAAGGTCGCGCAGGATACCATACCGCCAGGTTGTGTCGTACGCGTTTTCCATATCCAGAAAGAGATACAAAAGATTGTTTGTGCACGAAGGCATCGCGAATGCTCGCTTCGATGCGCACGATATGGTCAGTAGTAGACCACCCTTCCCGAAAACCACATTGAAATGGGTCAAGCATTTTACTGGACTCTAAGAGATGTACGAGACGGCGATTGATCATTTTTTTCAAAAAGCTTACAGAGGGAGCTCGTAAGCGCTATGGGACGGTAGCTAGTGAGCAATGCTTTACTGCATGGTAATGGTAATGTCTTTACCATGCTTCAAAACAGGAATCACAATAGCCTCCTTCCACTTTGATGGGAGATAAGCAGCAGCCCAGATAGTATTGAGAAGTGTAAGTAGCGTGATTTGCGTGTCGGAGTATAGGTGTTTAGGCATATGATACATGATTCTATCGGGGCCCGGTCCAGAGCTCCGACATACTGACAAGGAAGCTTGAAGTTCCGCAATCGTAAAAGGACGATTATAAGGATCGTTTGGATGGATTTCCGATTCAGTGGTTTAAGTTCTTCTATTGCTTTATGCTTCAGAAAGTTCTCCGAATACTGCGTGAAGCTAGACACGCGTTCGAAGTGTTCAGCGAGAGCATCCGCCTGGTCTTGCAGGGTATCGCCTTGTGTGTTTACCAAAGGGAGGCAGTACGTTTGTAGCCCTCTTATGCTATTTACCCTGTTCCAGACTTTGGCCTCATCTGTATACGTGTTGATACCCGATAAAACCTTTTGCCAACGCTCTCTTCTGGCGTGTCGGCGCATTCTCCTGCCTTCGGATTTTGCTTTCTTAAAGTGAATAAGATTCTCCGCACTGCGAGAGGCGCGTAGCAACCCCCACGCTTTTTGTTTTGTTTCTTACGAGTGATCGTACAATCGTCGTTCCACCACGGGACACGCCGTTTACATGCCAAGCCATTTACTTGTGATATGCATTTATATGCGGCATCTATTATAAAGGCTGTAAAATATTCCACAGCAGCATCGATTTCTAACGAGGACATGTCATCCCATGATATACTAGAAAGAGTTCGGTATTTCTCCCAGTCGGCTGTGTCAGTCTTCCACCTAGGAGCCTGTGGTGGATATTCCTTTTCTTTGGGTGATCTTAGCAGTATAGGGAAGTGGTCGCTGCCGTAAGGGTTGTTGGCCACTTTTCATTCAAGTTCAAGCAGTACAGAGGGGGAGACTATGCTAAGATCTCTTGAAGAATAGGTTCTGTTTGCAAGAGAGTAATATGCGTGTTCCTTCTTATTCAACAGGCACGCACCAGAAGAGAGAAAGAACTGTTCAACAAGTCGTCCTCGCATATGTATACGAGGGTCGCCCCACAGGTAGTTGTGTGAATTGAAATCGCCAAGAACAATGTAAGGTTCTGGTAATTCATCTATGAAGGACTGAAATTCATATTTAGTTAATTTGTAATGTGGGGGTATGTAGAGCGAGCACACAGTGATAAGTTTGTTTAGGAGAACAGCACGAACAGCCACTGCTTCAACGGGCGTTTGTAGCTGCAAACTTTGACACGCTGTGCCTTTCTGAATAACAATGGCAACACCGCCCGACGATGCGAGAGCATCATCGCGATCTCTGCGAAACGTAACATACTGTAGGAGAAAATTTGTGTGTTTCGATTTTAAGTGTGTTTCCTGTAGACACAGCACTTTTGGATTGCGTTTGTGGATGAGTTCCTGCACATCATCAAGGTTTCTAAGAAGACCTCTGACGTTCCATTGAATTATCTGTGTAGCCATATTGGAAGTAAATAAGTGCTGTGGGTATCGAAAAGGAGGTGATGCCTTAGGTTACAGAGCTCTTTCGAGGCCCTGTAACGGGGGTTCTGCCCTTTCTGGAGCGTTCGAGGGAGCCTCGCCGCTCCTTAGGCGCTTGGTGCGCCTTGAGAACAGGTGTAGTGTCCATTGCCTCTTGTGAGGCGCCGGACACGTGCTCTTGCGAGCGAGATATTTCCCGAGAGTCCCACCTTGGAGGGCAAGACCCCTGCGCCCACCAGCCCGGGGGTCGATGGGGCTCCCTGAAGGATTTGGCTGCGCCGGCTGTTGCCAGCGCTGGAAGGGGCCGGGGAGGTTGGGGCAGTCTCGGCTGCACCCACCTTCGAGGTTGGTAGTCCCTTCTGCTCGGTTGGTGGAGCAGCGCCAGCTGCGACCACCGTGGGGGCAGATGACGTGACTGCCGACTCACTATTTGTGGGTAGGACAGACCTCTAAAGAGAAGAGACGCTACGAACGTATGGGACTAATAACATGTAACACAACATCTTTCAGGAAACCTAGGACTGCGTCGGAGTCAAACAGCGGTTCTGCACCAAGTAGCACTCCTGGATGAAGGGGACGTGCTGCCGGCATGCTAAAGGAAAGTGTTTCTGATTCGGTTTCTCGACGCTCCAGGAGGACGTGGAGGACGGTCAGCCTCTCCCGGATGGTGGGAGGCTCATTTCCAGTGAGTAAAAGGTTATTGGTACCAAATGTGTGTTCAATTCTTAGACGACAGAATATCACATCTGTTCAGCGTAATTTTGTTGCAGAAGGCCAGAAATCTAATTGTGGCTTTATTACGTGCAGCTTATTTGTTTCCACGTACCACAAGCGTTGCCAGTAGTTTCGCAGTTTCCTTGGTAACAAGGACTTCAGATCTGTAACAGGGACTGCAGCGTTAGAATTAACAGCGTGCGATGCAATTGATGTGGCCGTCTGGTCCACTAGAACGTTACCCTGGATTCCCCTATGGCCAGGCACCCAGCCTATAATAGGGTGCCGGTTAGATATAGACACTTTACACAAGACGGAATAGAGTTCAATAATTACGGGTTTTTTATGCTTACATAATGATATCAAAGACTTCACAACACTTAGGGAGTGCGTAAATATTAGTGATTTTTTTAGTTTTGATTTCCTTATATGCTTCACAGCCGACAATAGTGCGTAGGCCTCAGCCGTAACGATACTAGTTTCCCGATGCATTACATCGCCAGAGCCAATCCGTCTATGACGGAAGAGGAGCGGTTGCGGCACCTCATGCGCGGCTTGCGTCCGGATGTGCTGAAGGAAATACTTCTTGCAAACCCCCCGGACAGCTGCTCTGCCTTCCTGCAAATTTTACAGAGCATTGATCAGGCAGCTTTTTTGATGGTCCATGCGTCCAGGCCAAAACCGATCGGCACCCTTTTCTCTGCCGACCCGCAGTCGTGTTACCCATATGCCTCGGCACCTCCCGCCGGAGTGACACCCGCTGAAGCAACAATGCAGTCGCCTCCAACATGTATCGCTACCTGCGCTGCGGCAGAGTCATAGCCCGTGGGAGGCCACCCACTGCGATAGGGAATTGAGGGCGATCGAATACCCTATAGCCTAATTATCTGACTGCCTGAAGGCTATTCAAGATGTTCGTCGTCGTCCAGTGGCTAGGCCAGCGAGGAGTACCCGTGACGACGACGGGCGACCACGCTGCCAGTTGTGTGACCACATAGGCCACATGGCGCCCCAGTGCCGGCAACCATTCCCAAAAGATGGACCACAATGGAGGGAGCAGCACGACGCTCGGGATGAGCGGCTTGGACCACCGGGCGTAGGAGAACCGTCCGGCCTACCATTTGACAGTTTGCCGAAAACTCAGCCCCTCGCATCACCTGTCCAAGTGAAGGGGACTGACAGAGCTACGGCAGCGCTCCAACTTTGAGCAGGGAAACTCCGTCAGGTTTTCTTAATGTACGCATGATTCCACACTAGCAAGCGAAGAAAATCCCTTACCGTTGCTCGCACTGAATCACGTGCACATTGGGTAAAAGCAGAGGGAGGATCCGTGGATGAAAGAAGTGATCCAGCACCTACAGCAGCCGAGTGCGCTCGTTGTCAGGAAAACGAAAAGAACGGCACGGAGCGTTCGGTTCATCGACGGTGTGCTGTACGTGAGAGCAAAAAGCTTTCATGAAGGTCGCACGACACTCGTCCTCCCAGGATGTTTGAGGTTGGAGATGTTATGGCCCTGTTATGTCGATATTTCGGCTGGCCCCCTCGACGTCTGGCGCACCTGGAGGAAAGTTCGCCGCCGTCATTTCTGTCCGAAGATGTTCTGTCGTGTCAGCAAATACGTCCACTTCAGCTCTGACTGCCAGAAACAACCGCTCGCCCTCAGCAAGCCAGCCAGTGTCGCCCCCTTTATGGCCTCCAAAAATGAGCCGCTACTTCAGCTAGTCAAAGGCCAAGGCACGCAATGCGGCACCCAGAACGCCAAGAAAGTGGCCCACCGAACGGAGCCTCCACAGAATGGAGTCGACCAAACCGGCAAGAAACCCGACGTTTCTAAAGTTGCGCGGTTAGAACCATGCCACGTCAGACAGTGCTCTGATGATGACGATACAAACGACGAGTCTGCTGATAAACGTCCAAAGAAAAACAAAATGTGTTATGTTCTTCGCGTTGTGCACAAATGTAGTTCGCGTGGTGACCGGAGGCATGTGCCGTGTCATCGTGTGTGTGTGTGTGACGTCGACTCGAGTGCCACAAGCCAAGAACACGGACGGGACTGAACTTTACTCTAACTGGAGGACAATTCATAGCGAGGCCGAACCTGGAACCATCGCTCCGAACGACACGGGCACCGATACAGTACAAGTGAATAAGCTTTAGTGTTGATTATGTGGTGTAGCGCGCACGAATGAACTTCAATGTTACTTTTCTTGTGCATTTTGTTTTTCATTTTGTTAAAACGGGCTTGTTTTGTTTTTATATGACGTTCCATTTTCCTTACGGGTACTTAAGTTTTCTTATATGAATGCCTAATGCACGGGTTTAATTTCTCGAGCCCCCTTTAATTTGTAAGTAATGCTTTGTGATGAGTGGGTCTGTTCTGCATAGGGGGGAGGTGTCGCGAAGAGTGTTAACCGCGGGCACCTTTTATTTCATTCTGGGAATGTCCTGGGCTCCTCGAAGCAAAGGAAGCCTTTGTGCAGTAATAACATGAAACTTTTTTTTAACGCCACGCAGTACTATGTTCGACAGTCTCCCACCACAGGGCGGAAACGCACAACGCAAGATTTCGTGTTGGCTTTTTCAGGAGTGCTCTTTAAATAGTATATTTTGTATTGTTATTTCCTAAAACGTAGCAATGGGTCGCTTATTGGACAACATTAGACAACATAACGAGCATGCGCATGTCTTTGCGTTATGTTAAGATATAGATATTGTGCCTTGTAGCATGGGCATACTAAGGAATTCTGGACATTGCACCTTCACCATACTGTGGAACATCACGGCAATGCAGATACGCAGCTGAATCAGCATTGTTTTAAACAAATCCTTGTAACATGTGCATTTATGGCTATTAGGCGAAACAATACGGGTGCCTTGAAGCAGTGTATTGTTTGGGGATCGGCGGTTGTATCACACAAGAGCAAACGGTTTTGCACCCTCTCAGCAGAGGGCACATTGACTTGAGGGAGCGCCAAATTTAAACCGTAAAGCGGTTACAGCTGGAGTTTTAACGGTAATTGCAGAGCGAGGGTCATTCAGTTTCAGTGAGTGTCATTCAAAACGCGCATGTCCTTGTGAGGCAGTAGGGAAGGAGAGTGTATACGGGTCTGCAGGCCTTCAACGTGCGTGCGTGTGTACTTGCATTTGCGTGTGCGCGCGTGTTCGTGTCCACCTATTTGATATGGGTGTATCCGTGTGCGAGCATCCATGTGTGCTTGTGTGTGTGCGTGCAGTTCTGTGTGAATGCGTGCATTTTTTTGTGTGCGTGTATATGTGAATGCGGGCGAACATGTGTCCTATCTTTAGGTGTATTTGTGTGCGAGCGTGAGCGTGCGTGTTTGTATGAGCGAGCGAGCATTTCCATGCTTATACCTATTCTCGGGGACGAATTCGATCTTGAGTTTAAACCCGTATTTCAATCTACGAGACAAGAACCAATGAGACTGCATTTATAGCATTATCTCTACGTGAAAGCGAAAGCAGTACGAAAAGAACACAATTCCCTTCCTCTGTGAAGAAATATGTCCAGCGAAGCTGTGTATGAGGGCCCCTAATGGAGAACGGCCCCTCGGCCTTGGGTCGGCCTGTCATTGCACTATCGTCGCAATTTTGTTTTACACGTGGACACGATAGTGGGGAAAGCAGCTCTTAAGAGCTTCGATGTAAAAAAAACGCATCATCTGTCAATATTGCCGGCCCAGATTTCGTCACGATGGCACCGTCACCATCGGCATGGCCCTGTGAGCAGCGACCAAGCTGTTCACTTTCGTTACCTTCTTTCCCACCGCTGCAGCGAATTGTCTTGATGCCAGCGAGGCACTAAATCTACGCCATCATTGCGTCACGCATCTCTTCAGCGACCAAGCGAGCTTCCAGCGGCACACGTTCACTACTATGAAACAGCGTGAATAAAAAAAAAATCCTGAATAAAAATCGAAAGCGGACTGGTCACAAGGAACATGCTTGCGGGGCCATACTATTGATGATATTGCAAAAGGCTAGGTGCGGTCAGGTTGACTCTACCGGTTCGTAAGGATTGACTGACTGGCTCATTGGTTCACTATCACAGAAAGAACAGCGCTTCAAGTTAGCGCAGTGTGTGTGGTTCCTCTATGTCCCGTCATGAAGTGCTATTGTATGGCTTTACATATTTCATTTTTTTGCGTCAGTTACGCTTTTCAAGAGCGTTTAATTGGATTTTTTTTTTTCGCGAAGCTCTTACAGAAGCATGTTTCTTAAAAATTTCGTCGCTCGGCTAAATAACCTCGAGGACGGGTTCCAAATTACTGATTTCCCTTAGCTACCTAAAGTAATTTATTGAAAATCTATCCAACGTAGCTTCTTTAATTACGCACACAATTTCTCAACTCGAGTGATAAAATGACCAATATTTGTATTGATTTAATAGTTTGGTGCAGTTGAAAGGAGCCGGCATATGGATAGTACTGTAAGCTTCTTATGAAGCATATCTAAATAAATTATATTATGGGGTTTTACGTGCCAAAACCAATGTCTGATTATGAGGCACGCCGTAGTGGAGGACTCCGGAAATTTTGACCGCCTGGGGTTCTTTAACGTGCACATAAATCTAAGTACAAGGGTGTTTTCGCATTTCTCCCCCATCGAAATGCCGCCGTCGGGGCCGGGATTCATGAAGAAAATCTGAAAGCTTGGCCAGGTTATCGTGGTGCGAATAAAGTTCATGAGCTCAAATGCGTGTGTCCGACCGTGAATTTCTGCCTTCACAAACCATTCCGCCCGCCTAGTGCTTCTCAACGCCACGTTTTTCTTCGTAAACGTGCTGCGATACCTTATGCTCCCGGTACTAGCGAGTCCCTAGCCCTTATACTTCATTCTTTTGATGCGCACGTCGCACATGTGCCAGCGAAAAAGCTGAAAAACGTGCCTGTAAATGTCAAAGACAAGCTTCCGAAATAAATGTACCCAGGTATTGTGTAGAACTTTCCCTGTGTAGACTGTAGTTACGTCTACATCGGCGAGACGGGCAATTTTCGAAGACGCATCAAGGAACACTCATGATGTGAAAACACACAGTTTCTTGTAACACTCTTACCGAGCATTCTGTATCAGAAGGACATGGTATTGACTGGGGTAACGCGCATGTGCTATCCAGTGAAAGTAATCTAACCTCGCGTTTGCATCTGCAGTCCTTAAAAATCTACTGATACCACGCTGAATCGCAATGACGGCAGGCTTCCGTTTATGCCCGCTGTTTGCGCCATCTATTCATATATACAGTCTTGGTAAAAAAACTTGAACCCGCAGGGAACGGCCGGGGAGCAGCTACGCTCCGCTATCGCGGCGCTGCCACTGTCGTTCTTAAGGAAGGGAACTGCACTAAAAAAGACACGGACGAGTAATGACATGGACGGGCGCAAACAGCGCCGCTGCTCGCTTACGTCGAGGTTAAAGAGGGCGAGAAAAGCATTTCTCTTACTCTCAAGAGCAGTTTCATAACATCGCTCGTGAAAAACCGCAACGGCGCGAACGCGACAGTGGCGAACGGAAGCCACCCGATCGGCTAGCATGCCGCTTCCAGCCTATGTTTGATAAGCGGGTTGGGGTCTCTGGCGACCGCTGTCAACTGCAATACACTGAAATTTCACAATTCCGAGTATCGTAATCATGTTTTCCGGGACCAAATTAAAGGAACAACGCTATGGGTAGTCCTGCGCGTGCTCGAACACGGGCACTTTGCGAGGACCTGACAGCAGCAGCTTAGCTATATATTAAATACCATGCCACAATGGCATCTCGTATTTGTAATCATGAATGTCACAAGTAGCAAATTAATAAAGCAAGCATAAGCTTCAGGGTTGCATTTGCATCTCTCAACGAATTCACAGGGGGGAGCATGCCTTCAAGGTATTGAGTGTGGCTTGGTCTGTTGTTGCCCGAACCATTCCACCTTGCCCATGTGCTGGACTGTAAACTAGCCAAGCTCTCTGGTTAAAAGACGTTGCGTATAACCCATTTTTTTTACTGCCTGTGGAGCCATTTCTCGTAGAGACGAAGGATACCTCAGTAAATTATATCTAAAATACTTCTTCCAGTGAACCCGTGACAGCGACAGCACCGCCGGTGTGATGCCTTCACTATGCGAGAATCCTATGATCTCGTGGCGGTGGTTTACCTTACGCGATTCAAATGCGTGGTACCCAATGCAAACGGGATGAACTTATCCTGGCCTCATGTGAACATGAAAGTGGGCCCCAACGACAAAGGCAGTGTGCACGAAGATATCAAAAAAGGCGAGGTAGTGGGCGCATCCCAAAATGCCTAGTGAATGGGTCTAACTCAATCGGATACTCAGGCACAGCAAACGTCTTCTAGTCCCGAAAAGTTTTTATATCTCACCATGAGTTTAAAGAACTTCAACGCCAAACGCACTCGTTTGGTCATTCATTAATTAAGTGCGATCAACCTGTTTGAAATATTGTAACGGTGGTTACAGGCCCTTTCCGAAGTGAGCCTTTCTAGTCAAAATTTCTGCTTCTAATCTTTTCTGAACGAGCAAGGATTGAATTGACAGCCTATTTCAATAAAACCTGGAACAACGCTAGACAGCCCTGGCAAATTAGCCTATTTTTCACCTTTTGTTTTCATTGCTCTCAGAAACGCATTTCAAACGTTTATCTAAGAGCATATTGCGAAGGCTTATCTATAAAAGCATATCTCGCCTTTGAATGTATAGGATGGAACTAATAGGTAATTTCGATAATTAGGACAATTTCTATACTATATAGCGGTGCATGCAAGGCGGACGGTTTCGCTCAGGCCACCGCATTTGCTCGCACGAAGCGCCGCACCAAGGCGGCCGCAAGAGCACCTCGCAGCTGGCAGAACGAACGTCCCACTAGTTTTTCACAAACCCTTTTGTCAAAGCGTGCTTAGCAGTGAGAGACATGCTTCCCTCGCCCTCTTTATCCTCGGTGGAAGCGAGCAGCGGCAGCGCCGCGACAGCGGAGCGCAGCCGCTCCCCGGCCGTTAACAACAGCAGGTTAAAGTTTTTTTTTTTTTGCCAAGAGTACATAATAATATCTCCCATTTCGTTTACTTTCATTGTGAACGAGGTCCCCGTATGGGAGCCGAAACGTCTAGCTCTCATTTGGTTTTTGGCCGACGTCCTATGAGTGCACTAGAGATATTAGCAACGTTGGAGGCAGGCGCCCACATGCTTGCAAGAACCCATTTCTAACCGTAAGGTTGTCGATTTGCGTGCATCGAGTGTATACACAACACCTCGACATTCGCGTGAACCGCTCAAATGCAAGCTTCAGTAAACTGTGCGACAACTTGGGACGACTAATGAGAACCGTAGACGAGTGCGGTCACTGCGATTGTCGCTGCGTTTGCGCAAATGCAATCACTCTGCGTTAGTTTACACCATACATGGAATAACAAAAGCAGTGGTGACAACCAAATCGGCCGTGCCCGTATCCGTATCATTCAAGCATCTCACATGCCACGACGTTTTGCTGAACGCGAATAGTCGCGAACGTGTCGCAGCATCCATGAGCCAAGCCGTAAAGCTGCAAAATTAGCGCTGCATTAGGATAGTCAGCAAAGTACTAAAAGAGAAACGCACCGGAGCTTACACTCCGGGGCGGTACTGTTTCGTTCACTGACAAACGATCCCGAATGATGCCTCTAGATCTAATGCGCTAGAATGTGCTTTAGTGCCTACTCACGAGATATACAGTGGGCAGCATTGACTTCGCTGATTGGTGACGCTTGGGCAGGTTGCGGTTCGGGGACACAACGGAGCTCCGCCACGGGTCTCGGCAACTGCCGTGTAGGTTCTGGGAGCGGAGCGTGCCACAAGTACACCCACAATACGGAGCGTCCGGCGCTCACAGCCTGCAGTCACCAAGACCACGAGGCCGGCTGCCAAGCGCCGCAGTACTAACACAACACGTCCGCTCGTTCCCGGCATCCAGCGGCTGTGGAACTATGGTGGAACGTCGGGCGAGCGCCGTGATTCACCTGAGGCAGAGAGAGTGGCTCACAAGGGGAGAGAGAAGCCACTGCCCGCACTGCTTCTTTGTGCAATGCTGATAACGGCCGCATCTGGCCAAGCTCGAAGCCGTCAATCACTCTTTCATGCCCCAACCAACTTCTGCGCACACTGCGCAGGCGTACTTCCCTCTCTCAGAATTTCTTAGAGCAGGAGATAACGCTGAGGAAAGAGGGAAAGAATCTTTCTCGCCTTACATCTTGTCGTCGCCGCGCGCGCAGTTCATGCTGTTTCGAGACCCTATTGTACCAATTGAACAAGGGCAGCATGCTGTAAGACACTGGCTCACAAGCAAACAGACAGTGAGATAGAGAGAAAAAAAAAGGAGCTTTCGTTGGCCCGTTTACGGCATATGCAATCTTCGTGCTTGTCCCGGTATTCTACGCTATTTGGTTATGCCAGAAAGCTGCGCCGTGCTCGTGATGCAACATCATATTAAACGGCTGCTAAGACGCGATACAAAACAAAAATAATTATGCTGATCAAAAGTGCATGTTGGAATCAATGTGAACAGTAGCTTTAGTGACGCACCTAATTAAATGCCTAAACTAAATACGATCAGTACAATTCTATTTACTTTTACCCTATGCCGCGCTAGGGTATTGCGATGTTTATTCACCGCAGAGCGGACCATTTCATACTTGGCAAGTTGTACAGGAATGCAAACACTAAATCAGGCGGACGCAGTGTGCGAGGCAACTACGCAGTGATGTCACGAGGGCGCAGGCAACATATCATGCTTGACGAGGGAAGAGTGCTGATGACAGGTGAAGGAACACAGATGCATGGCACGCATCTAGCTAGATTTAGTATTGTGCCCAATGAAGTCCAAAACGAGTACGAAAGATCTCGATCCAGTTTGTCGCGGATCTTAAGGTAAACCGTCATCGCTAAACAAACAGGATGTAGCGGAAATGAGAAGTTGTGCACTGCTGGTTCTTTTGCACTAGTCTATATCGAAATGAAGGATTGCCAACGTGCCCAAATCGCATTATTATTGTAACGTAGGTTTTGTTCGTCCTTACGGCCTTTTGTTCGTCCTGCGCCGCATTTAGGTTCAAGGAATACTATGATAACAGTTTTGTCTTGGTTTAATTTTTTATTGGATTGCTATATATCCAGTAACTAGGCTATCGAGCCTCAGTTACTCGATGCACCTATATATTACCGTTTACTGCAAGCACACCGAAGCGCGTGCCAAATGCAGTGCACTTTGAAACGGCGAAAAAGAGCTATTCCGGAAGCCTACAAATAATTCATGCAGAAAGGTCGCGAAGCTGGGAACGAAACGCGTGCCAAGATGTATTGCCAGATGTGTCAGAGGTGCACGACTGAAGCGCCACTAAAGGTGAGTGGGCGACAAACACTGAAGCTACAAGACCTATGCCAAAATCATCATCATCATCATCAGCTTGTTTTATGTCCGCTGCAGCACAAAGGCCTCTGCCTGTGATCTCCAATTACCCCTGTCGCTCAACCGATTCCAACTAGCGCCCAAATATTTCCTAATTTCATCGCCCCACCTAGTCTATTGCCGTCCTCGACGGCGCTTCCCTTCTCTTCGCACCCATCCTGTAACCCTAATGGTCCCCTGGCTATTTTACCTGCGCATTTCACGATCTGCCCAGCTCCATATTTTTCTCTTAATGGCAATTAGAATACTGGCTATACCCGTTTGCTCTATTATCCAAACTGCTATGTTTCTGTCTCCTAATGGTATGCCATGCATTCTTCGTTCAATCGCTCTTTGCGCGGTCCTAAACTTGTCGAGCTTCTTTGTAAGTCTCGAATTTTCTGCGCCATATGTTAACACCGGTAGGATGCATTGAATGGACACCATGTAAAAAGTAATGTTCGAATTTTTTTTTAATACTGTCATACGAGAAAATATATATTCTGTTCCAAATATTTTGGCTGTGCTAAACAACTGTAACATTTATTTCTATTTTGCAAATTGTTAGTTCTTTCTTGGTGACAACTGCCAACCAGCGATTCAGGCGAAAAAGATGCCTGACCTGTGCAAGCCAGCTAATATATCGTGCGGAATGGCGGTGCTCACTTGAACGCGGCACTTTCGTCCAAGTTGGCTTTGCTTTGTTTTCTCTCCTTCCGCGTTTGTTCAAAATGTGGCGTGTGCTTTACTTGAAATTTTGGGTGACTTAGAGCACGGCACCTATGAGCGGAATGTATGAGTGCAGTCTTTGTTATCGTGCAAGTTCACGCTGCGTCCTGACACTAGCTGCGACGATAAATGCGGAGCACTCCGCGAAGAAAGGTCGCGTTACTTTTGTTTACTCTGCGTGGCACAGGCTCCGACTCTCCTATAGTCAGCAAGTCAAATGTTTCGTAATTTATAATGTGGTGCAATGTTGTCTTGTCTGATAGCTGTTGGATATGAATATATGGTGTCGAACGGAAATGCGAACGATTCTGTGTAAAGGTTTCGCATATGTTTCTATACTAGGTGTCCCAGTGAACTTGGACTAAGATAATTAAAAAGCTCGAGGGCTGTAGAGCAATCGTACCGACTGCATAGTACCCGCAGTCGTGTGTACTTACAGCCAGTACTATTTTCATCACTTATTATTAAGAAAATGACTACGGTTAATTAGTGAAGTTTTTATATATTCCTTGAATCGCAAATGTATCAATTACGAAGTTGTTGGGCACCTGACATAACCCCTGAATCAAGCATTTGTTTTGTACTCAGCTTTGCCTGGTTGGTTTTACCAAGAAAAAAAAACACGCTGGAAACATCCAAAATACGAAATAGAAACGCGCTCGCGTGCCGCTGCTGAACTGCTCCGAAGCGAATACCCACGGAAACACGACTTTACTAGCGGCGGAAGCTTGTAACTGGGCTTCACGTTATGTAATGGCTATGGCATCACGAGAAGACGCCGCTGACGCATTGATAAGCGTAGCGGAGCCGTAGGGGGGAGGAGGGGGGGGGGCGTGTTCGAGGCCGGGAATCCGTGACTGCGCACATCGGACCGTAATTTAGCTCACTCATCTCGTTCTGTAGATAGGCGCGCCCAGAACGTATGCTCGTCTTGTTCCTTTTCGCAATAGAAACAAACGTTGCGCAGGCAATGTCCATCTAATGCCCTTTGGCTGATCTGTAGGGCCAGCATATGCTATTGTCGATTACGTAAATAGTTTCTGCTTAACGTGTCAGTGCGTAGATAATAGACAGTTATAGTTTAGCGTTTGTCGCCTTACGTACGTTAAACGTAAGCACCCTTAAGGGACGTTAGGTGAGCGTCCTTTCAAGTCTTCTAATTTACCGCACGGGAACGCAAATGGCATATAAAACATAAGCGTACGTAGCGCGATCTTTTGTTTAAGTCCGCAATTAATTCCCGTTTTTACTGCAAGTGAGTCACATGTAGCCGAGGAAGTGGCCAATCCGTTTATGTGTGCGCGAAAACGACGCGACCACGATTCAGCAGCAGGTTTTGCGTCACACATCCTGTTCATTTTCGCAAACTCATGGCGCGCCCAAGTGTTCTTTGAGACCCTTTTTGCTTGGCCTACTTAAGCTGGGATGAGATCGAAGTAATTGTGACGCCCGAACGTGAACCAAGACCCAGGTTGTATGCAGCCAGGATTCGGCTCCTCAACATAGGTGCCATCCCAAACCACATGTTCCGTCTCTAAGCAACTTCCACTGCCAGGAAACCCTGTGCATGTGCTTGCGTCGCCTGGCCTGCCCCAACCGCGTGTATGACGAGGCCGATAATTAGGTCGTGTGGACAATGTTCAAGGACGATCAATAGATCAGTGGTATAATCGCCCGCAATGTTCACGCGTGCTGTGCACATTCAATGACAGGTTAGGTACTCCCATCGGCCACTTGCACAGTGCCCGGTACGGCAGGTGTCAGAACCTCATAACTGAAAGCTGCGCTATTGTATCAACGAGAGATCTGACAGGAACGGCATCAACTCCAATGTCTAGTAGGTTTGCACATGAATGCAGGGTCAATACAGGATTTGTGGGCCGGGTCGGTGTCGCAGCTTCACCTCCGGGAGGTGCACCGCCTAGTTTCCCGAAGCAAACCGACCGGTTGCTGAAGGGGACGAAGAGCGGTGAACGAGAGGCGAACGGGAACTACGACCTTGCGGAGATGGGGAGCGGCTGGATCTTGGTGGAGGACTGTCGGTGTTGATGTTCCTAGTCGGCGTATAGGGCGAGAAAGTACGATTCTCTGGTACTTGGCGGAAGTGACTCGGAGACGACCACCGAGGAGGCGACGACCAGTGGTTGCGGCAATGACGGGCGATGTGTCCAATACCGGAGCAATTAAAACGGATGGGTTTATCATCCGCTGTGAGCCAGTCAGCTGGGTTGCGATAGAGTGGCGGAAAGCTTCGCGTCTGGGAGCGAGTGGCCGGAGAAATCTGGTAGGTGTTTGTATGGCGGACCAAGCAGAGAGATGGAATGCCAAAACTTGTTATTTCCTCCCGAACAACCGCTTATATAAGGGAGATAGGGGGCACGCTTTCCCGACAGTCGGAATGAACTGGAGCCGGAGCCATGGCCTCAAGCTCACGGCGAACGATGCGCGTAATATCTGCCGGTTCTGTGGGCTGAATGAACCGCGGCGGGTCTTCCCAAGAAGATGTCGCGGTGGCATTGGGCAATCGGTCGAAATTTTGAGCGACGCGGTGGCCCTTCGCTTGTTCGAAGCGCCGGCACTCCTTTACAATTGCATCCACAGTGGCACAATCCTTACACATCAGGAGATTGAAGGCATCGTCTTTAATACGTTTCAGTATGTGACCAATCTTGTCTGCCTCGGTCATGTCATCAGCCTTATGACAGAGGGCCAGCACATCCAGTATGTACATGACATAGGATTCTGTGGACGTCTGACCACGGCACGCAAGTTCTTTTTTTGCTGCCAGCTGACGACCGACAGGTCTGCCAAACAGGTCTCGCATTTTTTCTTTGCAGATATCCCAGCTCGTTAGGTCAGCTTCGTGTGTGGCGTACCATTGTTTCGCAGTTCCTCTTGGATAAAACATCACGTTTGCTAGCATCTTTGTTGGATCCCACCTGTTGTCGCACACTCGCTCGTACATCGTAAGCCAGTCCTCGACGTTGGCGTTGTCCGTGCCACAAGATGTCCCTGGGTCCTGCGGATGAGTGAGGATGACCGTTGGGACGTGCTGCTGAAGCATTGTCGCTTGTATATGTTGATTTGCCATTGTGGCGGCAGGTAGATGACGTCCGCTGCGAAGTTCCGTGATTGTACCCCGCAACTTCCACCAAAATGTTGCAGGAAGAAAGCAGGCCCACGAGTGTAAAATAATGTATATTTACAACTGAGGTATATGGCGCTCAGGCAACTGCCAGACTTCGTCTTCCTGTAGTCCAATTCAACTTCTTCCTTCAGTTAACCGTAACAATATCTTGCGGGAAAGTCATGGGGTGTGTCTGTGAGTGCGATGCTCCAACTCTATAACGCACTGTTCCTCGGTCTCCTGCGCTATACGTTACCTATACTGGGTGGGTTACCTATATGGTTACCTATCTTATGGGACTGAAAGGCAGCTCTCCAGTGTCTGATGTCCCCTTTCAACCACGGACCAAACGCGCAACTAATCGCAGACATCCGACTACTCCACCATCACGCAATCAACAAGGGGCAAAACATCTACCAGTGGATACCGGGTCGCTGCGGAATTTCGGGAAATCACAGTGCAGATGACGCGGCCTGATCGGCCCACGATGGTGCCAATGTTATACCAATACCACTGCAACGAACAGATGCAGCCATAGTCTTCGCGCCCTGACCCGCGAGCTTACGCAGAATCTGTGCAACACCAGTGAATTCACGAACGCACGTCTCCACAGATTGGGTCCACGTCTACAACTCCGTTTATCACCAGGGCTGCCATGAGTGGATGATGCTGAATATAGTGTTTTGTAGCACAAGGGCCAACTATGACCAAAGAGCGCCAAGCCAAGGTGAATGTGTTCAATGTGAAGCTAGAAAGTACGAGCAAGGATGCGACAGGGCTGTAAAGGTGCCTAAAAGACGATAGAACACGTGTAATAAAGTGTTTGCCAATGACTATGAAGCGTGCCAAGGACGCGAAAGATGCATTGTGAAACAATTGCAATGCGCTAAAATTGATCACAGGCAAAAAATTCCTAAAAGCACTGCTGCCGTAACAGAGCCCTAGTAGCGCAAGGACGTGAAGGCGCGTGCTATACAAGGACTAATATCACAGCACCATCCGCTGTAGAGCGGATGCGCTATGAAGCATTTGGGCTCTTAACATGCAAGACCCTATCTTTCAAGAAATCCAGGACAGCTTTGGTGGTAAACAGGGGTTCTTTACCTATAAACATAGCAGGATGGAGAGGGAGCCAATAACGGTATTCTAGAGGAAAATGTTTCCTTCTTTCTCTTTCAGTTTCCGACACTCCACGAGGAAGTGGAGGACGGTGAGTCTTTCACCTCATCTACCACTGGTAGGAGGTTCGTTGCCAGTACGCAGAAAATTGTGAGTGCCTTATGTGTGCCCTATTCTGAGTCTACAGAATAGGACGTCAGTTCTTCGTGATTTTGTAACGGAGTGCAAGAAACCTTACTTTCGCTTAATCAGGTGAAGCATATTTGTTTCGCTGTCGCACAAGTGTTGCCAGCGGCTTCGCAGTTTAGTTCGCAAGAAAGGCTTGAGATCTGTGGTAGGAATAGAAGTTGTAGAATTGATAGCTTGCGATATAATTGATGCGGTCAATTGGTCTGCCAGCACATTACCCTCGATGCATCTATGGCCAGGAACCCCGCATATTAGTACACGTCTGCGAGCTGAATAATTATTGCACAAGTACGAGTACAGCTGGATAAAAACAGGATATTTGTGTTTTCTCAAAGACATCATTGCTTTTACGACACTTAACGAGTCAGTGAATATTATCGCTTTGTCTAGTTTTTTTTCTTTGTGTTCTACCGCAGACAGTACTTCATTGGCTTCTGCGGTAAAAGTGCTTGTATAGGGGTTCAATACACCTGATTCAGGAAAAGAGGAGCCAACAGCCGCGTAAGGCACGCCAACATTCGATTTTGATGCATTCGATTTTGATGCATTGCAGTGCATGGAAATGCATCCGAATTTCGAACTCTGGTGGATATTTTGTAAGTCTTACAAAGAATATATCGCATTCAATGACCTGCCACTCCCACGTAGGTAGCTGCTTCGCTGGAGGCATTAGGCGATGTCCGAAGAGTGGGACATTCATTTCCACGCTAAGCTCCTTCAAACGCAATGAAAAAGGCCGTCTCAAAGAGCGTCGATTATGGTAAAGTGCAGTGCACGTCAAATCGTTAATGCTTTTAGAACACGTATGTTCAAGGTTAGAGTGCACTTTAAGAAAATATGTGAAGCTGATGTATGATCTCTGCATATGGAGCGACCACTCATTCGATTCTACAAATAAGCTTTCAATCGGGCTAGTTCTGAATGCGCCTGTCGCCAGACGGATACCGAGGTGGTGGACGGCAGCCAGCATCTTAAGTGCGCTCGAGGCGGCAGGGTTGCAAACTATGGCACCATAGTGTGGCCGTGATTGAATGAGGCTCTTGTAAATATTCATTGGACATTTTCTGTCGCTACCACACGTTGTGTGAGATAGCATTTTCAGGAAGTTCATTGTTTTTAGACATTTAGTTTTGAGATAATTTATGTGCGAGATTAAAGTAAGCTTATAGTCAAGTATTACATCCAGAAATTTGTGCTCTTTCTTGACAGGTATTTGTTGTCCACACAGTTCCATGCACGAGTCTGTAACCAGGCCCCTCTTTCTAGTGAAGAGAACACATGAACGTTTGTTGGGGTTAACTTTGAACCCATTTTCGTCTGCCCACTTAGATATCTTGTTAAAACCTTGCTGTACTTGTCTCTCGCTCACTGCAAGGTTAGAGGATTTAAAACTTATTTGTATGTCATCTACGTACACGGAATAAAATATAGCTGGTGGTAATGAAGGGTGGAGTGTGTTCATCTTAACTATAAAGAATGTGCAGCTGAGCATGCCTCCCTGGGGTACACCTGTCTCCTGTATAAATGGACGCAAGAGTACATTCCCGACTTTCACGCGGAAGGTACGATAGGACAGATAACTTTCTATCAGATTTTGCATATTGCCACGGATGCCCATTCCCGACAAGTGTCGCAAGATCACGTACCGCCACATTGTGCCGTACGCCTTCTCCATAGCGAGGAATATTGATAAGAAAAACTGTTTGCGCACTAACGCGTCGCGCATATTCCCCTCAATACGCACAAGATTGTCGGTGGTGGACTGACCCTTTCTGAAGCCACTCTGATAGGGATCAACTATATTGTTCATTTCAAGGATAAGTATGAGTCGCCGGTTAATCATTTTCTCAAACAGCTTACAAAGGTAACTCATGAGAGCTAACAGGCGGTAGCTTGCCGCTGACGAAAGATCTTTACCTTGCTTCAAAACGGGGACCACGATCGCTTCTTTCCATGCAGGTGGAAGATATTGAGAAGCCCAAATAGTATTAAAAAGTGCAAGTAGTGACAGTTGTGTGTCAGTGTTTGCGTTCCTAACCATGTCGTACATTATTCTATCGGGTCCCGGTGCAGAGCTGTTGCATACGGTCAAGGCGGCTCTCAGCTCGGTAATGCAGAAAGGACGGTTGTATGGTGCGTTGGGAGGGTATTGGCGCTCAAATGCCTTACGTTGTTCTTTTTGTCTGCACTTGAAGGAAATTGTGTAGTGTATTGAGCTTGACACATACTCAAAGTGCTCCCCTAGGGTGTCTGCCTGTTTTTATAAGGTATCCCCTTGTTCGTTCACCAGAGGCAACGGATTTATTTGCTGCCCTATTAGCTTCCTTACGCCATTCCAAACTTTTGCCTCTTGTGTGTACGAAGTTATACCTGAAAGGAACCTCGCCCAGCTTTCTTTCTTCGCCTGACGTCGTATTCCCCTTCCCTGTGATTTTATATGCTTAAATTCTAAAGGGACTTCACTAAAACTTCTTCCTGGGTGAGTTGGTGCATACTTTACAACAAATTGTAAAATTGTACAATTGTACTTTGTGGTTGCATGTGTTTGCGCTGTTACAATTTTTATGTCAAATAAAATCAATGAGATTTTCATTATTCGGCGTTCTGCACAATATGCCCCATGCCTTATTCTGCCTCTTCGTGCATCTCTATAGTTTTCACTTCACCAGGGAACGCGTCTTTTATGTGAGCCACCATTTGTTTGTGGGATAAGCTTTTCAGCAGCATCAATAATAGAAGCGGTAAAATATACGTCACCATCATCGATACTAAAATTGTTTATAAAATCGGGGGATAATTGAGTTGATTCTTTAAAATGCTCCCAGTCAGCTGATGCTAATTTCCATATGGCAAGACGGGGAGGGCTGTCATGCTGCGTTATTATGTTTATTGTTATAGGGAAGTGGTCACTTCCAAAAAGATTCTTGATCACATTCCATTCCAGATGAGGCAGAAAAAAGAAGCAGAGCCTATGGCTAGGTCTATGTGTGAATAAGAATTGTGTTGGATGCTGTAGTAAGTTGGCTCCTTATTAAACAGGCAGACACTAGAGGTCAGAATGAAATTTTCAATAAGTAGGCCTCGTGCGTGGCAACGCGCGTCTCCCCACAACTTGTGGGTGATTTCGACGCCCACAAGTATGTAGGGTACCGGTAGCTTATTTGTGAGGTTATAGAAATCTGTTTTTTGGTGGTGATAGCTTGGATGTATTTATATGGAACAGACGGCTACCAACTTATTGAAAATAATCCATCTAATTGATACTGCCTCGAGGGGTGTCTGTAATGTTACCTGGCGACAAGCTACGGACTTGCCTGCAAGGATTGCTACACCGCCGGACGAGGTGTTAGCCTCATCACGGTCCTTGCGGAAGATGGTGTACTAGCGAAAAAAGTTTGTGCGTTTTAGATGTGTCTCTTGAACAGACAGGAACTTGGGATTGTGTTGGTGTAGTTCTTTAATGTCGTCGAGGTTGCGTATAAGTCCCCGTACATTCCACTTAGCATTTGTGTGTCCATTGTAATAAATGTGTTTGGTGCTGTGTGTTTAAAAGAGTGATATTTGTTCGGGGGCCCTTTGCAGGCGCCGTGACGGGAGTCTTGTCTTTTTTTGGAGCGATCGAGAGAGGGTCGCCGCTCGTTAGGCGCTGGTGGCACCGTCTGGCTGGTCGTTGTGTAGATCGCCTCTTGCGGGGCGCTGGACACTCGCTTTTCCGCGCGCTTTGTTTGACGTGAAGGCCTCGGCACGTTAGACAAGAGCTTCGAGGCCACCTGCCCGGAGGTGCATGGCCCCTTCTGGGTTGGCAAAGCAGCGCTAGCTGCAACCGCCGCGGGGGCAGGTGGCGTAACTGCCGTCTCACTACATGTGGGTCGGACAGCAGCCGGAAGCCGTTGTGTCACTGCCCACGGACGCGTCATATCGGCAAAGGTGTTCTTGGGCAGGTATGAAACCCTCCTGCGTGCCTCCTTGAAACTTACGTTTTCCTTGACTTTGTAACAATTTCCTTTTCTTTTTTACAGGATGGGCACGACCGCAAGTACCCGCCGTGCTCCCCATCACAGTTTACACAATGGAGAGTGTTCTCGCAAACTTCAGAGGAATGTTCATGGGCACTGCATTTCACACAGGTTTGGCGGCCTCGGCAGCTCTGCGAACTGCGGCCGAAACATTGCCATATGAAAACATCCAAAGGAGCTTGGCACATATGGCCTAATAGGGAGCTTGATGTACCCTGCCGCGATTGACTCGGGCAGGGCACTCAAACCAAAGGTGATTATCAAGAGTTTGGTTTCGATTTCTTTGCCATCCCGCCTCTTGTTAATTCTTTTGACATGGATAACATTTTTGTTCACTGAAGCCCTCCAAGAGTTCAGCCTCAGTGAGCTCCAGCAAATCATCGTGCAAGGCAACTCCGCAGGTGGTATTCATCATGCGGTGAGTGGTTTCTACTACTTGGGTCTTCGCAAATGATACTAGTTTGGGCAGTTTGTCAAATTGCTTCTGATCGCGGAGCTCCAAGAAGAGGTCACCGGTAGCCTTCCTCGACGCCTTACAAACTGGACCAAAAACTTCGGTAAGGGACTTCGATACAAGGAATGGTGAGATTGCTCGCACTGGTTTAGCTGGTTTTTCCGAACGGATCGCGTGGAAACGAGGTACAGATTCCTTTTGCCGACCAAAAAAATCGGAATACTTCGTCGGTGCGCCCTTTTTTTTCAAGGCGATCAGGGAGTGGGGGGAAGGAGGTAGCCATAAAGATATGAAATTTCGGCAATAACGCCACCCACCCACTGTGGTTTCCTACAAGGGGACACTGCAGGACCTGTGAAACATGGTCTGGAAACGCCAGCTGTACATTACCACTATAATCAAATAGCATATAACCTAGGTTGGCTATTCACACAAGGCTAACCCTTTCTGCCTTGAAAAATTGGAAGTAGGTGGACGCTAGGAGAAGACAGGAAAGATGAAGTGAGAGAAAGACGAAGGCTGGAGGGGGAGAGCGACAGTAAAAGGCAACTACCGATTTCCCCAGGTGGGGAAGCCTGGAGGTCCTGTCGACGTGAAGCAGAGGCAGAAGAGGCGTGTTGCCTCCACCGGGGGGGGGGGGGGGGGGGGGGGGGGGGGCTTAACGGTCCGAACACCCGGCGTCGGCTCAACTGCCAGGATTGCCTTTTCCCCGGACACGGCTATGCCGCGCATGGTTACACGCGGGAGTGTACAACCCTCGCGTGCTCGGGTACGTGGTGTCGCAACAAACCAAACACCCACTGACGCAGACGACCCTGCGGGGGAAAGATGAGTTTAACGTATATCATGTTTGGCTTTATGTCAAGGCAGTCGGCCCGCGATGTAATGCTGCAACTAGAAGAAAAAGGCACGAGGGACACGAGAGTGATCCTGGGCTGGGATGTTGCCAAAGCTTTTGACAATGTAAGACACGCCTCTGTATATGAGACCCTTAGTTCCTTTCATGTGGGCAAGAAAGTGTACGACTATCTCAGGGATTTCCTTAGGGATAGGAAAACGACTCTAACGCTGGGGGAATAGTCATTTAAAAGTGCAAAACTAGAAAACCGATGGACGCACCAAACGTCTGTGCTGTCGCTGTCCCCTTTATATTTGGCGATGACGGGACTCCCGGCGAAACTCAGGGCAATAGAAGGAATCGATCACAGCATATATCCCGATTACCTTAGATTATGGGCGTGTAAAGATTGTGACGGACAGTGTGAGGAATCGCTGCAAGCTGTGACAGAAATCATAGAGTAACTAAAACTGAAGGGGCTTAGTTTCTCAGCAGAGAAATCGGCAGTTCTGCTTCGAAGACTGACTGGAAAGAGGCGACATGGGCTGAACGATAAGGAGATCATCCACCTGCACTTTTATGGGAAAAGGTCCCCGTCGCAGACAAGATTCGGGTTTAACCCCTTTGTATTCAGGCGAATGTCAAGACTCCAAGATGTCTTTGCGACGGGAAACCAGTCTGACCCAAACCTGTCGCCTTATATGAGAGATTGATAGCAGAAAAGCGGGCATATAGGTGGCCAACCTGCTGCGAATAGCCCAAGTTTTCATCACCAGCAGTGTATATGTCGTTGCCTATCTCAGACTTCAGGTAGACGAACGCATGGAAATTGATACCATAATGCTGAAAGGCATCGACGTTGCGCTCCGCCTCCCTCCATAACACATCCGTGGTGGTTAGTGCAACTAGTAGAGTCTAACACAGTCGAGGAGCTTGTTGAGGCTGCTCTTACGGCCTAGCATCACTGACTGCATGGGAGACAAATGGAAACGAGGGTACTGGAGAGACTGGGATTTCAGCCCCACAGCAAGGGAGACCGTGGGATACAGATCAGCGCATCCGGGACAAATTTAATGTTTTTGCACTGCCCAAAAACATGAATACAGCCTCGCACAAAGGTATAAGGAAGAATAAAGCAGAGACCTTACAGGACAAATACCAAGGTGGGAATGACGTCATGTACGTTGACTCGGCGGAATAAATATAGGAATATCCACGTGGCGGTAGCAGACATGGAAGATGGAGCTCCAGTGTGCCGTACGCTCTGTGGGGTCACCACCCTAGAGGCTGAAGAGATGTCCATAGCCCTTGAAACTAGTCACCGTAGGCTGGAGGTGGTCAGCGAACCCAAAACTGCGATAAAATGTTACGAATCAGGACGACTTACGGCAGCTCCCGCCCACATATTAAAAATAAGCGAGGGTGGCCAAGGAACGACTGCTGCTCGTGTGGGCGTCCGTTCACAATGAAACCCGCAGGGTCACCTGCGGTCCCACATTCCATTCAGCCCCCGGGGCACTTCAACCAGTTGAGCACGTAGACAGAAATGAGGGACTAATAATGTATCAGGAAATAATTATATTAACGCATTACAGCTTAAGCAGAGAGGCTATTCCGGCGACAGACTGCACGCTCAGTGAGGGAGAAGTAGCATGGGAGAAGCTGCGGACAGGGGTCTTCCCAAACCCCACGCTATATAGCAAAATCGATCGCAAAGTCTCCAAACTACATTGCAGGCTCTGCAATGCAGCGAATATGGTCCGCATGGTATCTAGGTCCGAAGGAATATACGATAGCTGAAACACGATAGAATCCTGGGAGGACTTACAACGCAACCAGTAGAGCAAGACTCAACGAGAAATCATCAGCCAAGTGTAGATGCCTCTCAGTCCTTTGGAAAGCCGGCCGACGGATGGAGGCACTGCCGGGGAAGCGCATCTTCTGAGGTGTTATTGATTGGTGGAAATAAATGTTATTTTATGCGAAGCATATTACTAGAGCTCAACCCAGCTCCTCAGGCGCGGCGGTGTCGCCTTCAACGACCTTTGACCCCATGCCATACCACGTGACACCGTGACGTCACGACAGAGGAGAAACGGGGCTCCAACTCGCGCCGTCGCTCGCGGCGTCGCCTTCAAGGCTGACCACGTGATACCGTGACGTTACGACAGAGGAGAAACGGGGCTCCAACTCGCGCCGTCGCTCGCGGCGTCGCGGCGGTATATAAGCAGCTGTGCTTGTTTCTAGGTGGCTTTGGCTCAACTCTTGCAAGATGGGCTGGGTGGGAATCGAACCAGGGTCTCCGGAGTGTGAGACGGAGACGCTACCACTGAGCCACGAGTACGATGCTTCAAAGCGGTACAAAACGCCTCTAGTGAATGCAGTGTTGCCTTAGAAACGAGCTGTTTCTAAGGCTCAGGCGTGCGTCGCTTGCTCAGGCGCACATTTCGTTGCCGCGCCGAACGCTGCGTTGCTCGACGCTCACCGCGTCCAATGCGGGGCGCGTAGTCGCTGCAACGTAGCCCTTTGTCTTACACCCCTTGGCGGGTCGACGGGAACGCTGTCGCGTTCCACTCTTGAAGGCGAAGCAGAGTAACGCATGAGTTGTTTCTTCGTCTAGCCGAACCAAATATAGCCAAGCAACAGCAGTTCACCAGGCTAAACAGTGGTTCAACAACTAAAATAAAGGCTAGTATGCTTCGCATCCTGGGTTTAACCTTAGCTAAGCCACAGCCATTTTTCTTTCTTGCGAAGTTGGTATAGTGCGCGTGTGAAGCCAGTGTGCGCGGAAGTTGCAGTGCATGAAATGAAGAACAGAAGGTCGCAGGTTTTCAGACACAACTAGACGCCATGCAGGTCTGTTGGTCCTGCAGGGCGTCTAGTGTCTGAAAATTTTTGTACAGCACTCCATCACGAAAAGTAAATCGTGTTCTTCCTGCTGACTCACGTACAGCTGCGCGTAGTGATTTCAAGGTAGGATCACACCATTGCTCGTTCTTGTGTCTGAAAATCTGGCGCGGATGGAAACTAGATTATCATAGTTATTATCGTCAACCTTATTGTGCGGGGAAGAGATAGGGGATACCAAACATTCATATGAGATTGTCCGCTGTTGTAGTTGAAGGAAAAGCTGTCCTTTTGAAGGCGCAACGTCCAGCGGGCCACCCTGCCCAGACGGGTCGTACAGCCCAATGAGCCAACATAGTGAATGATGGTCCGTCGCTATCGTGAATGTGCCGCCGTGCAGATACGGAGAGAATTTCTGAATGTCAGGTATGACTGTTAAGCACTTGGGTTCAGTAACGGTATATTTTCTCTCCGCTTTGGTAATTGTCCGACGGGCATAGGCAATGGCATGATAGAACCACCGCAGCTCTAAACAAGCACAGGGCCGAAACCCCCAGCGCTGGCGTTTGTATGGAGCTCTGTTGAAGCCTCCAGATCGGAATGCAGCATACCCGGTCCAGCAGTCAACAAAAATATCAGCTGTTGAAATGCAGACTGGCAGTCAGCAGTCCACAAATATCACGTGTCTTCGTAAAGGTGAGGCGAGAGTGGAGAGGCAAGCTGTGCGAAATTCTTGAGAAACTGTCGGAATATCAAAGGATTAAAAATTGCAGGTCCTTCGCCGCCTGTGGCTTTTGAAAGTCCTCAACCGCCGCCTTATTTGTGGGGACTGGTCGTATGCAGTCTCTGTCGACCAGAAAACCTAGTACAAGTGGTCGACTCTCACCGAAACGCGCTATTTCCAGTTTAAAGTAAGGCCAAGTTGCTGGATACAGCCCAAAACGACCGACAGCCATTTATTGTTCTCAAGAAAAATCAGGCCATATATAATGTTGAGCCCGAGCAACAAGAATGGGGGAGCGTGAGCTGCGCTGTACCCTGACCCTCCACCAAAGTTCTTACAAAAGATGTTTACTTACAGAGTGAAACGAGGTCCAGGAGTAAGCTCCAAAAATGATCAACTGGCGCGGAGTACATACATGCTCTCGCACCCCTACACCACGTTCTCTGGCTCACTTGTGCATTGTTGGGACAGTATTGTTGGATAAAACTGTGCTTGCGTAAGCGCTCACTTACAGGCCGTGTTATTCTCTTGAGAAAATGCGGATGCAATCACTGACCCAATGGCTAACTGAGCGAGGCGTTTATTTAGGGTGCTGTACAGCATGCACAGTCTCTTGCTTCGAGATGGACAAAGAGGTAAAGAAAAGCATCTCCGGAATTCAAGAAATGTCTCAGCATAACATTACGTACAGATCCACCCATCTAAGTAACGAGTGCGACTTGGCAGCCTTCGGGAACTGTGACATACAGATGTTGGCACAGAACTGTATCTCCGTCTCCCGCTAATTGCGTGCGGAGAAAAACCGCAAAGGCCACATCTGAACTATTTACCTACGTCCTAACTGCTTAAGTTTTTAGTCCAGTTTAGTTCTGTTGGTAGCAGGTGCACGAACTAGAGGACTCCCTAACCTTCGCTAAAGATTACCAAATCCTGCTTAACCTTCATTTGCCATCCTTGTATGGTGTCATCCTGGAATGATGAAATGCTCTGAGCGACACACTGTGCTGAATATGCGAACAGTCCCTGGAGTGGACCACTTCAACCGACCCAGTGTTACCGCAGATTTTGAACAAGTATGACTACGTAGTAGTGCGTCGGCAGTGCGTCTGATGCAAAAAATTTGTTCCTTGCCCTTGGATGAAATTTCTAGGCAACGCTCCTCTGTAACCTCCGCCGAAAATTTCTTATTTTTTTGGAATGATTTTTGTCACGTAATCTGCGCACGCTGTTCTTCCGATCACCAGCACAAGCCCCGTTGTCAGGAGATGTTCTATATGAAAAAATGACAATTTTTTCTTCACATTTCTCTATGGCAGCGCATGCGCAATAACGTTGCTGGTGGTTTCCCTCTGAAAATTTACTGAGTTGCAAGCGATCGTCTTTCCTGCCAAAGTCTCATTTTTACCGCAATGCTTCTCCGGCCCCCTCTGTGAAAATGTGAAGTCAGGCACACGCTGCGACCACCTGCAAGGGAGATCCGACACTGCCAGAAGTAAGCAATGTGATGTTTTTGAGGTGTCACCGTAGTGCATTACTGGGATTTTTTCATTAATTTTGCTAGCCATCAATGAAAGCAAGCTGTATGTGGTTTACGGTACAGTCTGGAGAAAGCCATGGTCGGTTTCCGTTTTAAACATGAAGTTGCAGTCGTATATTGCGCACCTTTTCTCAGCATTGCACTAGCATCGAGCTACCGGTGGAGTTGCAACATGATGCACGGCACAACTAAATGCAGCAATGTGCATGCGTGCACCCTTTTTTAGGGGGGGGGGGGCGAAGCTGCACTTGCCGCCGAGACTCAAACACAAGACTTTACAACTAATCTGCTGCACAAGGGCTCATGTGCCGTCATGCCCTGGAAAAGCCGCATTCAAAGAACCTGTAAGGCTACTCTGCAATGCATGTCACATTGGTTGTAGACCTTGACTTTTGTTCTCCAGAAGGCTCATGAAGAACACCGACAGACACTGAAGAATGCATCCAAGGGCCACCAAGCAAAAGGTCCAAGAAAATGCCCGATGGTAAAGAGGCCACACAGTACAGTCTTGGTGCATTTTAATTAAATGTCCACTGCTTGTAAACATACTACTTATTCTGCGTGCAAATTACTACGCACAGAATAAGCACTAATTCGTGCAGTCATTCACGGGATAGGAAAAGAACAGGAATGTGGCAAATGTAACTCTAGACATTGCCACAGTGAACCCGGCTGGATGCAACTGCCAGCAAGGCATCGTGGACCACCGCAAAAAAAGGGACACAAAACACTGCCAGCAAGTGCCGATGCCGCAGTAGCAGCAGACGCTGTAGGCCAAGCCACAGTACTTGTGAGCAGTATTAGGTAGAAGGGTGGTTTGCCAGGGAAGCAACATTCTGTCCACCCATTATCGCCAACTCGTAGTCTCCCAGGACTGAACACGAACGGTGCAGTGCCCACAGGCAACGTTCTATACTCTACCGCAATGCAGTAGCACCCTCTGCAATTAATGGGTAATTTGGTAGAGCAAAAATTGATAGTTATGCGTGCAAACAGTATTGTCAGTAAGAGCAGCCCTGAATGTACACCGATATTCCTGTTCCTTCATGGCAGTAGTGTAGGATAGTGTGCTTCACCTATGTTCCTACACAAAGAAATAAATATAGGCAGTTACGCGACTGCAAACAAGACGTACCTACGTAAGCCGTGTCATGTTCCCACATTCCCCGTCGCCCTGGAAAGGTATTGCCTCCACCCCTCTCCCAAAGTCGATGCAACCCTCTCCTCTCCAAAAAACGGGAATACAAGGAAGGAAGGGACCATGTATTTGAAACCGAGTCAGCTGGGCAGGAGCTGACGTGTCTTGGCGAAGACCCTGAGTGTTCGCCCTCGTGTATGGACAAGTACTGCACCTTGGCGTAGCCTTGTCCTCTCTCGCTCAAGTCCGCTCACGCCACCACTCGTGCCACTGCCGGTTATAGTTACTCGCTGTCCTCGTCGTCGCGGAGGCTTCATAGTGGCCCCTGAACTATGTCAATGCGCTCAATTCTTAGAGTTTGCCTTGGGGGTCTATGATTTTCAGAACTTCACGAGTACATCAAACCTGGAGCGACTTCTGGAGTTTTGTAGGATTGCAACGCCAGATATACGGACCGAGACAGCGCAGCTGCTGCCAGCTTTGCGACGAATTCAACGGCTCAAGGCGACTACGTTATTCACTTCAATTGCCAGTCTTGTTGGACTGGAGTGACAAATGAAGCTGCCTACAACAATGCTTCAGGTTGCATGCAGCAGCTGTGAAGTGTCTGCGTCCTGCTCCCGCCGCTGACAAAAGGCATTCATCATTGAAGCGCTGCCATAACTGACGTTCTGGCTAAGGATTCCCGGGGTTGCTGGCTGCCGGCAAGTTAGCTCTTTTCGGCAACTACAGTGCGCTGCCATGAATATGCAACTGGCCTCTTAAGACTGCTGAAAAGCAATAGTGATAGGCTGTTAGCGATGCGCCATTATTTATGTGCTGGCATAAATTTGACCGCTTCAGTGGGCATAAGTGCAGCATGGTGACCACCGTGGTTGATAGGACTTCGTTCGTCATGCTACAGGTGTGTACAGAAACCCCTCTCCTTCGCACCTTGGGAACGATTTGTCACATCATCGTAAGAGTGATTAAACCAGGGTAGGTATATGCCATGCCCATGGTTTATGGCACTCCATCAGGGCACGCGACGCCGGCGTGGAGCATGCCTAATGATCATTTCCTTAGAGGCATTGGTGGCGAAGCTTGCGCGGCTCTCGCTTGTAACGCAGAACCAGCCAGTCTGCTCGTAAATGTTAAATTGGTGGCTAAATAAAGCCTTCACCTTATGCTCGACCGATAAGTTGTCTTTCCGTCAGACATGACATAGGTGCTTGCGGTCCTCGCTGGCGGACAGTACTTTTCTGAAATCAACCTCAACAGGGCATAAAAACAAAAGAATTAAACCCTGAGTTGCAGCAGCGCCTCAGGCTAAACGAGCACAGGTGCCTTGACGCTGTGAATCGCCTGCCCATAGGTATTTTTTGAGTGCCCACAAAACTAAACAAATATATAGGACAATGTTTTGAAGGAGGTGAAATTTGTGTTTTGCTATATCAATGACATCCTGACTGACAGGTTCAAGGGCAGAGCATTTGCACAACCTCGACCTAGCTTTGAGAAGGCTCGGAACGTGGGATTCATACAAAGCCGTTCAAATGCGAATGTTTTCCCAACGAGCTTCAGTATTTGGCCATGTGAATAACCGGTACGGCATCCACCCAAAGGTTGAAAAAAACTTGAAGGACGCTTAAGCTTCGCCTTCAAGAGTGGAACGCAATAGAGTTATCGCACCCCGTTAGCACCACCCACTCATTCATTCGCTCGGCATGCTCTTGAGTCACACAAAGACAAAACGTGCGCATGAGCAAGTGGAACGAACCAAAGAACTCGGTGTCTCGGAGGGAGAAACGATCTACGCGAGCCAAATGTCGTGATTGGCACGGACAGCCGGGCCGCGAAGCGCCATGAAGGCGGGCACGATCATGGGGCTGACGCCTCGATGGGTTCGTCCTCTATGTCGCTTGGGAGCACCACGCAGACGCATGAGTCCTCGACAGCAGCACGGCACACATCGCAGGGGACGCTTTCCCACCAGGCGCGCTATGGCGGAGAGACCACGATAGAGCGGTCCCGCATCGAACGCTGCACCTAGGAATCACGCTGTGAGGGGAAAAATGAGCCGCGTCGCCTAAACATGCGGGCTCGAGTGACGCACGGTGGAAGATGGAAGGGGAGAGGGCGAGAAAATTTATTAAACGGAAAGGTATTGAGGCATCCTCGCACCGGTCCCAACACGGCCCCGATGCGTTCAAACGAGACGAAGGGGACAAGTAAAACTCTTGCTTTGGCTAGTTGGTTCATGCTTGAAGTAGTAAAGGCAAGGCGCAGACGACCAGGACTTAGGAAGAAGAACACAAACGACAGGACAAGCGGGCGAGTGGCGCGCCACCTGTCGGGGCAGCGCCGTACATTGCTAGGAGGGGGTCTTCGGTGTTAGCCGGAAGATGGCTTTGCGTGTGCGCCAAGCGCAGAAGAAATGTAGCGGAAAAGTACTTCGCTACGCGTTTACCGGCGACTTCTGTAATTTACATGCTCATAATTACCGATATACGCCGCAGTATAACTTTCTACAGCACGTTCCTAAGGCAACACTGCATTCACTAGAGACGCTTTTGTGCCGCTTTGCACCGTCGAACTCATGGCTGAGTGGTAGCGTGTTCGCCTCACACTCCGGAGACCCTGGTTTGATTCCCACCCAGCCCATCTTGCAAGTTGTTTTTATTTATGAATTGCACTCCGGCATTTCTGCGACACGAGGTCAACGATGTCGTGCTGAAACTGCCCGCGATAGCCAGTGCCCCGGCACCTGCTGATAAGCACACCTTCAGTCGCTATTAGGTCTTGACTACAAGCGAAAGCTGATGTGAAACTTGTCGACTGTTCATTCTCCTTTTAACATGCTCCTGCTAAACATGATGCGTCAGTTTGGCTTGCAGCTGGCGGCTATACCTCTCAGCGTATTAACCAACTGCTTTCGTCTGTCCCCATCCTGGTGACCAAAGCCTGCCGCTGCAACTGTCTTGCGTTGCGTCTGCCTGTATAAGCCATTAGCGTATGCTTCAGGCACATTATCATGTTGAGAAGGGGTGCAGTCAATAGAAAATGAAGCCTTAGCGCTTGTTTTCGGAGCTGTGAACGTTCCACTGTCTGAAGGCAAAACATTTTGTTTTGCTTAGGAACCACAAGACTTTGGCTACAATCTTACATGCCAAAACTGGATAGTGGCAATTGCTTCCGCAATATTCCGATCATCCTCCTATTCGTTTTCATTAAAGTTCTGGTTAGCGGCAAGTATGCTGACGAAAAGTACTAGTTCAAGCTTATGATAAACGAGCCGGCTGTCGACGAGCATGAATAATTTTTGGTTATCTACGTTTCGATACACTGCGACTTCAAACTGAATGATATTGCTCAAGGGACCTCACGTGATGCAGTTTTGTGTTAAGTGACTCAGGATATTCTGCCAGGCTGGCCACAGTGTCCCAGATGAGATAAATCTTTTAATTGCAGGAGACTACAACTGTCCGTACATCGAGGATACACTTTTATAGGCATGTCTGTTGTCCTGGAAAATGTTAGGAAATTTGGCCAAATTGGATCAAGCGCATCCAGGGGCAGTTTGCACCGCGAAACTAACAAGCACCTACATGTGGTGGCCTAACATCGACACTGACATTCAGCACTTAACCTCTAGTACAATTAGTGAATCTAACCGCAAATTAGCACTGAAGTTCCTTTACATACTTGGGTATGACCTATAAGCCCTTGTGAACGCTTACATGTCAATTTTGACTGCCCTGCAAACGGTGTGACGTACTTCGTGGTGGTCGATGCACCTTCCAATTGGTCAGAAGCATTGCCAATACAAACTTTCACTAGTGAAACAGCCATTTTATGCCTGCACAAACTGTTTTGCAAATTAACATTTCCCAACCCCTTAGAGTCTGGCAGCAGCACTCAATTCACCTCCACAGATTACTAGGAGCACCTGTAGTGAGTCGGAACCAAGAGCGTGGGAACGGTTCCGTACCATCCAAGAAGCAATTGTGTGGCAGAACGGTTTGTACAGATACTCAAGGCTACGCTTTGGAAGTCCAATGGATCCACATCACCTTCGCACCTTTCGGGCTTCTTCGTATTGCACGGCAACACTTCACAAGCAACTACTGCAGAGGCACCCTCTGCTTTTGCTCTGACAGAGATGCCTCAGGACAAGGCTGGACCTGGTCACGCCTTCTGTTGTAGAGCAGACCGCACGAAAGGAGTTCCAGGAACCCATTCACCATTGGCATCGAGTGGCTACGTTCAGTGAAGGAGACTTCGTGTGAATGCGCAGGTTTTTGCCGCGGACCAAGGTTCCTCAGCGTCACTGTTTTTACCCATATAAGTTCAATGCGATGACCCCTCGGTGTGTGTGTGTGTGTGCGTGGTAAAAGCGGTAACACTACCGCCGAACCCATGGAGCAACTGTGAACAACCAGCGTAGTCACAGAGCAATGTCGCTGCCACTTAGTCCAATAGCGACGACCTCACAATCACTATGGCGCATAATGCACTCTGGGCAAAAATAAACTAATGGGAGGAAGACAACGTGTCACCCCCGTGCAGTCGGACCTGTGCATTTTGGCGCTCCAGCTAGCCACGTATAAGATACTAAATTCCTGGGAAAGTCGATTCTCGAAAAAAGAATGTGCAAGCATGAAATTGTTGGTTCAGTGTTGGTTTGCATGGGCATATACCTTTTCATTCTTTTGTTCACCCTAAAAGCACAGCGACCAAACGGGCGTGCATCTTCATGCTTGTAATGCAGCACCGCGCAGTCCGCCCTCCACTATTCAGTTGGTGGCAAAATAAACTCTTACAGCGAAGCTGTCTATTCCTACCCTCCAATGAAATTGTGGCATAAACATAAACAGCCTTGCAGCAGAGCCAACTTTATCGGGAATACTCTGCAGCTCTCAATCTAATGCAGGCATCTCGGATAAAAATTGTTACGATATTGGCCCCTATTAAGACTATCATTACTGTTTCATTTACATGTTATAATTAGTTCACAGCGAAGTTGCAAACCTTGCGGAATTATGGAGGGAGTATGGTTGCAGAACATGGCTGCAATTCTTGTTTTATCTAAACTATCTCCACACAAATTATGGAAGAATTTGCCGTGAACACGACTAACAGTACACCTAGTTTAATTTACTTTTCATAATTACGCAGTTGACAGTGGATTTCTAAATATTTTGGAATTCCCGTTTCTTTTCAATACATGGGCTTCCTAAAGGAAGAAAATAGGCTGCCCCATATTTGTCTGCTACAATAAAACTAGTCCTTCCACATTTCATTCTGCTAATTAACTAGGTAGTATGCTCCATTGCAAATTGCAAAGAAATGTTTCATGCACTACTTTGGACTGCGTCCACGTCCAATCATATCGTCCCTCACGTCGAGGCTCGGTTTAGTGGCCACCTGTGTCTAAATGGCGCTCCATCGCAGCTGCGTCTACAACAACTGTGTCTTTAGAACGGCATCGTAAAAGCCCTTCAGCGGTAGCTCTGTGTATGTATGACCTAGTGCGTGATGTAGCGCGCGCCTGATACGACGACCAAGGGGAATTTGGGTACCATCTTGCTCAGCCGTTCCCTATAAGAAAGCCGCGCATGATCCGTACACCTAAAGACCAGCACCTATATGATGTGCAATGTGGAAAGCAGCAGCGACAGGTGAAACGTCGACGTCTTGCCAACTCTGCAGCCCTAGAAGCAGAGCATACCTGCGAAGACGCGTAAAGGATGAGCAAGAGCCGATGACGCCAAGAACGCAGCTTAACGTCAGAGACTCCACGAGGGCACGGTCCGCTAAATGGCATCAAGCGTGGGATAGTCTAGCCTTCAAGGCTAAAACGTCATCCTTATTAATTTCAAACGTTCAGTTCGCTTGCTCATAAGCAGTTGATTTATATGACAATCGCTGTCGTTAATTCTTTCTCCACTCCAGTGCATGTAGTGTATACTTATGTTCCTTCAGTTATGAAGGAACTTATGTTCCTTCAGAAATATGAAGCTTGGCCTCGTTACATGGGTGACACGATTTGCCAGAATTCGTAGCGAAATATCGTTATAATACCCCCTCAAAGACTTAGGTGGCTAGAGATATTATGATAGTTCGTTATAGCCGCTATTCTTCACAGAGTGTTCGATCATAAGGAGGAACATGTGCTCCCTTTTATTCGATTTTGACTGGAGGTGAATCTCCTGGTCGGCAACGCGATCAAGCTGTTCCACGAGGTAAGCCTGCTTAGGATCGCGGAGATGCAAAAGGAGTACACTTTTGGTGTGGACTTTGGACATATAATGGGACTCTCTAGGACCGTTATATCGGAAAATGAGGCGGCCGAGGTGGCTACGCAAAACGAATCAGGACATGACATTCCTGATGACCTCGAGTATGTCACCGCTGTGAAGAGTAGCGACAGTCTTTTCTGGTGCGATAATGGTTGCCGCCGCCTAAGGCCCGTGGAAGTCCAAGCGCCCGACATTGGCTCAACCTCTCGACACCATTTACTCCGGAAACGACTGCGCCACGCACGGTTAGACGCAGGAGGATCCAGCTGTTGTGTGCTGGGGGTAGGTGGCGTCGCAATACACTGAGAAAAAGTATTATCTGGGCAGCCTCACAATGCAGCCTAGTGTTAGCATTTACAGCCTCTACAAGTGTGTGACTAGAAACATGACTAGCGGTATAATTCAGCGCTGCACAAATATTGAGTCAGAACAAACGGATCGAAGAGCATGATCATGTGCTGTAACAGCCTAGAAAATGGCATAGTTTCTATACCTGTGTGCGTCACCGCACAAGCGTGGGAACAAGCAGACGAAGCCGAAATACATCTCTGTTGCTTCTATGCGAAGTAAAGCAGAAAACACGCAGATATTCCCTTTTGCTGTATTATTATTTCTCTAAACTTCGATTTGTCAATTCAAGCAGCAGATGACAGAAATAACAAGAAGCGGCTTCAATAATTCTCGAAGTCTTGTGTCACCACGAGCGACGTCACATTGAAGACTCGAATACGTCATTATCCGGCTTGGAGCGCGAAGGTCGAAAGGAGAAGGAAAAAAGGCGTTCGGTTTGAAATTTCAGACCTTTCCGCGGCGCGTAGCGATGTAATACTTTGCAAACAGGATCGTTATCGCGCAATGTATGATCCGCGCTGGTCTTGTCTAGCAGCAATCATTTAATTTTGAATCCACCTGGTTTCATGTACTGAACATAACTGGAGACCTGCATTCCTCAAGCAGTCTGTGCTGACGTCACTGATAAGGCATTGATGTACTCACCTTAGTGCAGCAGCGTCAACTCTTGAGGCCTGTTTGTGGCACCCATCACGAGAATCCGCACTTAACTCCTCGTGTGGAGCTGCAAAAGAGAGCACTACACTCAGCCAAACTGAAGTGGATTACGTGAGCAAGCTACATGTGCAAGCTACAATGTCTGCGTGGATAGTACGGGCGTGCTCCAGTTCTTGCCAGTACTGTAGGCAGTCTACGTTGACAGCTAAGACCACTTTGAGCCACAGCAATGTAACACGCCTTCAACTGTCTGGAGGGCGTCTCTGCAACACGACATCCCGTCGTGATGAAAAAGGAGAAGCTGAGAAAGGCACTTAGTAATATTTGCTTGAACGCTGTGCGTGCAAAACTATGAAAAAGAATGTTGCCTACATAAATCGCGTAAGAAAGTGTCAGTGTGTTTTCCTGCGAGTAGACAACCTCGTTATGTTTCCAAACCTTGTACTGGGACACAAGCTTGGTTAGAGAGCATTGTTAGACAGTATTGCAGTAGAGTTCATAAGACTCAAAAATACAGTGCATGGCTAACACTGAAGGAGCCTTACAATAAATAAGGTTCACATAAATGCATGTAAGGTGGTTTGGCTAGTTGAAATTTAGACAAGGACATGTTCCAGCGTATAAGAAACGAGTAAAGATGTGCGGAGTCAAAACAATGACAAGAAAAGGTAGTGTACAAGAACTTTCTAGATCGTCACAAGAATGCCGATGGAAGGAGTGTTTATGTGCGTAACCATTCACTATCGCTGGCCAAAACCAGCAGCCCTAACAGCTTATTGCCCAAAGCGACGACAAGGGCTGAGAAATTGTTCACTGCGTGTTAACCAATGAGGCTGCGTCTTCGGTTACCTGATTGTAGTTAGCCAGTGTTTGCAGCGCCATGTTTCTGAGGCTATGATTCCAGTGCCACGACTATGTTGATGTAGCACAGTTTCCAATCTACCCGACCCAACTCATTAAAATTACTGCCTTATAGTCCATGCCGTTTAGTGCATCAATGCGCTGCACGAATTACGAACTCATCCAAGACTCAGTGCTCTCAGAGAAAGCTTTAGCACAGGGGCTCCTACCTAAACACATGGCAAAAGAGGAATTGGTTTTCGTGACAACCACTGCACCACACATCACGATATTTGCTGCATTTAAGGAAGTTTAGATCTAGTGGCCATTTGAAGCAGATTTCATATTTAGGCTGCCGATTCGATTTCATAATAAATGGTGAAATTTGCCATTTTTCAGACAATAAAACGGCCAAGTCTACAACTTTGCAACGGAACAATGAAAGACAATCCAATTTTGTTATTTGTCGCTAATGGTACATCTAAAGCGGACATAATTGATGAAATATAAATGGACCTGTGAAGAAGACGCGCCTCGCGGTACCGTCGCATCGCCGACGCGCGGCTCGGCACGCGCTCTTCATAGCTGGAGTCTTTTTGGACAGTGCTTCCGGCGGTCTCGCCGTTAGCGCTCGCTGTGCCTTTGCATAACGAGCCACAAAAGAAGCTCTTCTCAATTGGTCGAGGTGCGGGAACCAAAATCCCGTCGCTTCAAGCCCTGGAGCTGCGATCTAGAACGCTACTGCGCGCCATGAGCGACAGCTCATCCCAAACGGCGCTGACCCCACAGTCCGTCATGTACACCGGCATTCCACGACAACGGGACCCCACGCGACGCGCTGAACAACGCTTGCGCGCCCGAGCACAGCAGACGGCAGAAACGTTCACAAGCTACATTGAAGAAATCGTGGACTTTTATAAACTGGTCAACGCCGCTATGCCCAAAGCTGAGCGAATTCCCCGTTTACTCAAAAGCATCGATGACGGCGCATTCCAGATGCTCCTAGCCAGGAATCAGCACAACGTCTCCAAAGTCGTCAGCCGATGCCAAAATTATGATCAGTTAAGGAACCAATGCGCTTCCACTTTGCGTGTTCCGGGAAGCGACGACTCGACTCGTTGGCGAGCCTTAACAGCATGTACAACCCTTCCTCACTCGTTCAGCGGGTGAAGGACTTCGTGGGTGAGGAAGTTGCCCGCCAACCTTCTTTAGCCCCTTCACTCAGGAGTCCACATCCGGTCTTCCAAACACGCTCCGCATCCTCGTTTCCGAAGAGGCTGCTCAAGTTGTCCTTTCCGCATAGCAACAGCCGCCTGGAACCTCGAATCTCAACTCTCCAGCCGAAGTGCAGCCTGTCGCCACGCCTCTCAGCTATGCGCAGCCAGTATTGCCTGTGGCCGCGCCTCTTACTTACGCAGGCCTCCGACGGCGTCTTTCTCGACCCAGTCCCAACCCGTGCCACCGGAAGCCTATGTTGCATCTTGGACCGCACCGACAGCTAGTTCTTGGACGACGCCTGACAATCCTCCCATCTGTTATTCTTGCTGCTTTCCCGGACACGTCACCCGATATTGCCGCCGTCTCCCTCAAGCTTTCGGCGACGCCTCTCGGCCCTTCCAGTATGGCAGCCAGCCCTTTCGCCAATACGCCGCTCCTTCCCCCCAACCGTATGCTCGTGCTGACCTCCCAGAATTTCCGTAGCGTCGCTCACCATCCGATCGCCGACGCTCGCTCCCCCCAATACGTCGGCGAACCGCACCGCCTGACAAGGAAAACTGAATGTCGCAGTTCAAGAGGCAAGAACTGCGTCCCATTCGAATGGTCTAAGTCCTTGGGCCTGTCCTGCTAACGTGGTCGAAATTTGTGCTTTCATTCTTGTGGATACGGGGGCAGCCGTTTCTGTGATGAACGCCAAACAGTGTCATTCACTGCCCAAGGTGACCACGCCACTATCTGCACTGTAGCTTCGTATGGCAAGTGCGCCACACGTCACTCCGCAAGCAGCCTGTATTGTCATCATCATCATGAGCAGCAGCAACCTGGTTGCGCCCACTGCAGGGACAAAGGCCTCTCCCATACTTCTCCAACTACCCCGGTCATGTACTAATTGTGGCCATGTTTTCCCTGCAAACTTCTTAATCTCATCCGCCCACCTAACTTTATGCCGCCCCCTGCAGCGCTTCCCTTCCCTTGGAATCCAGTCCGTAACATTTAATGACCATCTGTTATCTTCCCTCCTCTTTACATGTCCTGCCCATGCCCATTTCTTTTTCTTGATTTCAACTAAGATGTCATTAACACGCGTTTGTTCCCTCACCCAATCTGCTCTTTTCTTACACCCATCATGCTTCTCTCCATAGCTCGCTACGTCGTCCTCAATTTAGGTAGAACCCTTTTCGTAAGCCTCCAGGTTTCAGTCCCGTACGTGAGTACTGGTAAGACACAGCTGTTATACACTTTTCTGTTGAAGGATAACGGCAACCTGCTGTTCATGATCTGAGAATGCCTGCCAAACGCACCCCAGCCCATTCTTATTCTTGTGATTATTTCAGTCTCATGATCCGGATCCGCAGTCACTACCTGTCCTAAGTAGATGAATTCCCTTACCACTTCCACTGTCTCGCTACCTATCGTAAACTGCTGTTCTCTTCCGAGAGTGTTAAACATTACTTTAGTTTTCTGCAGATTAACTTTCGACCCACTCTTCTGCTTTGCCTCTCCAGGTCAGTGAGTATGCATTGCAATTGGTCCCCTGAGTTATTAAGCAAGGCAATACCATCAGCGAATCGCAAGTTACTAAGGTATTCTCCATTAACTCTTATCTCCAATTCTTCCCAATCCAGGTCTCTGAATACCTCCTGTAAACACGCTGTGACGTGCATTGGAGAGATCGTATCTCCTTTCTTTATTGGGATTTTGTTGCTTTCTTTATGGAGGTGTCTATAGATGTCTTTCAGTATTTTTACATACGGCTGATTCCGTAATGCCTCCATGACTGCTGAGGTTTCCGCTGAATCAAACGCTTTCTCGTAATCATTGAAAGTTATATATAAAATGGTCGGTTATATTCCGCCATTTCTCTAACACCTGATTCATAGTGTGAATATTGTCTATTGTTGGGTAGCGTTTACGGAATCCTGCCTGCTCCTTTGGTTGACGGAAGTCTAAGGTGTTTCTGATTCTATTTGCAATTACCTTAGTAAATACTTTGTTGGCAATGGACAGTAAGCTGATCGGTCTATTATTTGTCAAGTCTTTGGCGTCCCCTTTCTTATGGATTAGGATTATGTTAGCGTTCTTCCAAGATTCCGGTACGCTCGAAGTCATGAACTAGTGCGTATACAGGGTGTTCAGTTTTTCCTAGAATCTGCTCACCATCCTTCAACAAATCTTCTGTTACCTGATCCTCCCCAGCTGCTTTCGCCCTTTGGATAGCTCCGAAGGCTTCCTTTACATCTTCCGGCGCTACTTGTGGGATTTCAAGTTCCTCTAGACTATTCTCTCTTCCATTATCGGCGTGGGTGCCACTGGTACTGTATAAATATATAGAATTCCTCAGCTACTTGAACGATTTCATCCATATTACTAATGATATTGCCGGCTTTGTCTCTTAACGCATACGTCTGATTCTTGCGTATTCCTAGTTTCTCCTTCACTGTTGCTTCTCCGTTGCGCAGTTGCTTCACCGTTCCTGAGAGCACGTCCAATTCTGTCCATATTATACTTCCTTATGTCAGGTGTCTTACGCTTATTGATTGCCTTATCCTGCATTAGCCTGTATTGTACGTCTGCTTATTCACGGCATTGTTTACATCACTGATTATATTGTTCTTCCCACCTTGTCGCATGACGTCATCCTCGGATAGGACTTCTGAACCTGTCATAAACCGTGATCGTCAGCGCACACGCCGAAGCTGAATTTTCCCCTTTGTGTGACGCACCACTCCACGAAGATCGTGATCTCCTTTTTAAACTTACCGTGCGCGACGACATATATTCCACCTGGCTCCTTCGCCCTCGTGTCCGTTTCTTTCGATACCATCAATGATGCAACGGTCCTCTTCACACCGTCCGACGTTTTCATGAGCCGCAAGTCTCCCACTACAGTTCGCAACGCTTTACGTCGCCGGCAGGTGCAGCAACATATACTTCTCCAAAGCACTATGTGCCCCTGTTACGTTACTCGTCGGGGAATGCCTTGGCTTTGTGGAACTCCTCGATTCTTCGCACTTGGTTGACGTCCCTGGAGACTCTTCTGATGTCCAGGTATGCGTTTCGAGTGTCATCGCCGATACCCTCACACCTTGCGAACGCGCCTACCTTCTTGATGTCCTGCACCACTTTATAAATTCATTTGGCGTTTCAACACCTCAACTCGACCGCACATCGGAAGTGCAGCCCTTCATTGACACCGGTTCTCATCAGCCGTGTTACGTTTCGCCTATGACGCGCGGTATAGCCGGCGCTGATGCAACGGACGCCGAGGCTTCATTCAAAGCGGCGGACATTTTGGCGCGTTCAGCGCTGCCGCAACGCCTCCCCGCCAAGCGCGTCCAGGCATGTTTCAATGCCACGTGTCTTCGTGTGCGCGCGCGTGTGTGTGCATGTTGGTGCCGACGCTTGTCAAAGCGCGGCAGCCGGGGAGAGGAGCTCCCCCAACTGTGAAGCGAGGAGGTCTGACCGGCGCCGGCCCGGCGGATGCGTCACCTACTCGTCCCAACGTGCCCGAGCGGCGCCGTCACGTGCGCCTCTATCGAGGCGTTCCCTCTTGCCCTCAACTCCGAGAGTATAAAAGCAGCTGCCCCCCCCCCCGGCCACCGAGAGAAGCTCCGATTTCTTCCGTCGAGTAACGTGCTCTCCCGTTTCTCCACTTCGGTCGACTTGACCGGCCGCTCTTTTGCGATGCTAGAATAAACAAGTTGTTCTGTTATCAGTCGACTCATGCTTTGCCAGGACCTTCAGATGCTTCCAGTTGTGCCCCAGGTCGCCAGGCCAACGCTACCCTTGGGGCTTGCGACCCATATGCAACAGCCGTTACGCCAACGACCGTACCGCATCTCTGCCGGAGAACGCTGTGTTATTACCACCCAAGCCGAAGAGATGCTGCGCCGTGACGTTATTCAACATACGCACAGTCCCTGGGCATCTCCTGTCATTCTCGTTCCCAAGAAGTATGGGTGTATTCGATTTTACGCCGACTGCCGTCGGTTAAATAAGGTAACGCGGAAATATTGCATCCTTTGCCGTGCATCGACGACGCCCACAAGTCTTCAGGGAGCAAAATTATCGCCCCTCGACTTGTGTTCAGGCAACGGGCAGGGCGTGATGGCTGCGGCGCCGGCATGGACGTGACATTGTCCA